>NC_087220.1:47002147-47049681 GCF_015104395.2 Macrobrachium nipponense
GCTGGCAAAGCAAGGAATTAAAACTAAGTTTCCTTTACATTTTATCTGTAATTCAGTTTTATTTATGTAACTCACTAAGTAATTTCATAGCTGTATTTTCCACTTGTGGGCAGCTTAAATGTGAAAATTGCTGTATCACTTCTATTGATTTTTTGGGTGGGTGACTAACCCGCTGACTGTTTTGAGTACAATAGAAACAACAGAGCAAAAGACCACTTGTTTTCTGCTGGGTTTTGATGATGGTACATGGAATGTTTGGAGCATCTGTGTTTGTCTTATTACATTGTGATTTTGGGCCAGCCTTCGAGTAGTTGGTGAAGTATTCAGTTTTCGTGTAGCCTTAAATCTTAGAGAAGATAGTTTTTTTTTTAAATAAATACCATTTTGACAGTCATGTTGGACAAAGTACCTCCAGCATTAGGTATTGTAGGGAGGAGTGTAAAACCAGGTTGACCAAAGCCACTTCTGACTCATACTATCTCTGCAAATTGTAGGGGACAAGTTTGTATGAAAGATCTTACATGTGAGGAATGTAAAGATTGGGACAAATGTGGTGAAAGTTATGGTAATCTCACTTAGAAAAACTAGATAGTCTAATAAAAGGGAAGGCTTCCTCTAGAGTGTGAATTAGAGCTCGTAGTTTAGAACCCACTCTTAAATACAGGCAGTCCCTAGTTACTCAGCAGGGGTTTCCATTCCGATGGGCTTCATGATAAGCGAAAATAGACATTAAATAAAACTCTTATGATTTATGGCGCCAATAACTGGATTTTGGTGCTGATAACCCAGTTAAATGGTGTGGGTGTTAAGTATGTTTAGTGCCCCATAACTATTATTAATGCCAATAACCAGAAGTCGGTTTATGGCACTGAAAATCACAGATTTTAGACAATTGCCATAAAACGGATTGTCATAACCGACTCTGGCAATAACTGGGTACTACCTTTATAGTGTAATAGGTAATCGTGGCAATACCGAGTACTACCTTTATAGTGTAGTTGCTAAATAGTGGCAATAAAACCTGGTAACTACCTTTATAGTGTAGTAGATAATCGTGTCATTCTATCTTCTGCTGTAGCCTTGTCCCCTATCATCAGTCCACTTAATATATACCATTCACTCCTGTGCCCAGCCTCAGTGGTCCCACGTTTTTCACTTCATCTCTCCCTCCATGAATTCTCAACCTCCTTTTTTCCCCACTTTCTTTTTTTTTTTTTTTTTTTTTTTCTCTAAAATTCCACCCCTCCCCCCCTCCATAAAAAACCAAGAGGTAATAAATGGATAAAAAATAATAAAATAAATGCTGATCGAAGAAAATACCTTTGCTTTATTTATTAGAGCTAAAGTTTTTACAAACTTGGCAATTATAAGTCCAGATGCAGGTGAAAAAACCTCCTCCCAAGAGGAAAAGAGTGGAAACTTTGCGATGTTCCCTCTTCTTACAAAAAACGACCTCCATTACGACTTAGGCTGAGCCCGACATTCCTGGCAGGGATTCATCAACGTACAAAGATGAGCTCTTGCACGTACTGCAATTTGTGTAGGGATCTGTAGTCGACGACTGCAAAAACCTAGAGCATGGACCTCCGGGAATACACCATGCATTGATGAGGCTGTGAAGACTCGAGGGAAGCCATACCAACAAAATACACATTCTCAAACACTGGAAAAAACAGAACAGAGGCAGAAAAAATGGGCTTGGGAGGGAGAGGAAATAAAGCCTAAAGCATCTACTCCCAAGACGGTTAGGAAAAGACTGGGTGTGTCATGAGGTTTGAATGTGTTTTTTTTTTTTTGGGTTTCTAACTAAGTTTCACCTTGTTATCACAGGCATTGCCAGATCTCACAGACTGCTTTACAGTCGGAGAGTGTTTTAACCAGTTACCCATCTGCCGCTTGGAAAATATTCCTATGTTAAGACCTCAGGTTTGTTTAGCTATGAAAAATACAATGTATAAAACTTTGTCATTTTTTGAAGTAAAAACTTCAGTACACCATGAGTGACATTTGTCACAAGAAGCTAGTGAAGTAAAGATGTTATGACTTACTACAAAATTTTTTTTTTTTTCTTTATGACTGGGTTTTATTGTTAACTTTGATTTGATTCTGTTTCAGAGTGCTCCAGAAAAGAGCCCTAGTGATGATGGGAACTCTCCACCCCCATCAGGAAGGAAGGGGCAACCTGACAAAATCTGTAAATAACAGCTGATAAGGTAAAATTCTTTTGGTTCACATTTTATATTGTTTTCGTTATGATAACTTCTGTCCTTCCTTGGAAGTTGGGACTTTCCCTATATTTATTGTTATGTCGTGACAAACATTTGTTACAAGAAGTGAGTTAATTGAAGATTTTTTTTTATTTTGTACTTACTACGTACTTTTATGATTAGGTGTTATTGGCAAACTATGATTTTATTTTGTTTCAGAGTCGCCCAGAAACAAGAAAATTCCTGAGGCGTGTTTGATGTTAGTAAGGGTTTGCTGGGATGCAAAATCCCCTCCCATCCATGAGGAAGGAGAACCTGATAAATCCGCATTTAAGACTCTGAAAAGGTAACCTAACCTTGGTCACGTATTAAAATTAATTTTTCCAAATAAAAAGAAGTACTCTACCTTGATTCTAATCCTCAATCCCCCCCCTCGTTGTGGGGACCACCCCTTGACAGGGATTAGTGGGCCCTTGAACCCGAGAATTAGTTGCCATGTTTGAGTCCAAGAGTGTCATAATTATATTTTGATGTATTTATTGGGAGTATTATTTTGCAATTTTTCCACTTATTGTGTTAAATTTATCTGACCTGACAAATAGGAAAAGATATAGCTGGGAATGGGTTTAAATCTGAAGTTAATAGTGGGACCATCAACTGCCCGATATGTTTTGGATCTGAGTTTTTGGTGGAACTATTCTGTAGGACTGGATCATGGATTCCAGGGGGATAACTGTTCTGGGTATAGTACTCGAGGCATACCCATAATGTGATTAGGGTGGAAGTGATTGTATTCTTGTAATACTCGCAAGTTCCCATCAATTGGGGGTTTGCCAACATGGTCATTTTAACCTTTGTAGACTGAAGTACCTTCTCATGTCATATTTGAAAATGAAAGGGGTACTTGTACATTCCTTTCCAGAAAAGGACCAATGCAGTGATATTGTTAGAAGACTTGTAGATGTTTCATGTGTAGGGGTTTCTCTTACCTGCTTTTCTCTTCTAGATGATTCGTTCTGCAATCTGTTTCTATGTTTTTATGTGGATAAATTTGTAGTTCTGGATTGGTAATATCAGTCTCGAGGAATGTTTAAGCGAGACAAAACGCCAAGTTTGTTTCTTTACTATTGCAAAGAATACAAGTTGCTGTTACACAAGTACAACTTATGAAAAAAAAATCTGATTAGGATCGTTAAAATGACTAAGTGCTCTGGCAAAGTATTGCATCTTTACAAATAACTGGAATTTTTTAAAAATATTTATAGCAGGAAATGTTGGTGCCCAAGCCTGATGATAGGTCAGCGGCAACATTGAATAAAGAAAGAACGGTAATAATTGAACATCTCAAAGGGAAGGGCACCTGGGATTCATATATCATAGATAAAATCTCTCTTCCACCAATGCTAAAGAAGGTTAAAGAGAAATTATCAGCCAGAGGTGACCTAGTACTAAAATGGTGCTAACCTGGATTTATCTCTTGGTATAAATACTGTCCTATTGTGGAACTTTTCTTATTCATTACTTACCTGAAGAGAGACAGCAGTCTCTAAAATACCAACTTGCTTTTAAGTTGGCAATCTGCTCCTGAGAACCCACAAGATGCTAACTACCATATTGGGATTTAAATTTTGTAGTAGGCCACGATAAAAAAAAATGTTGGCAGTCCCAGTGGGAGATATTTTAACCAATCTAGAAATGCGCAGTATTGTATCATCAGTCTCCCCTTGGTCAATATACCTATCTGCCAAGTAGATAGAAACGATGTTGTGCAGATTGAGGATATGATGTACAAGATTCACTCATGAGTTTTAGATGTCCCATGAAAATCTCCATTTTGTGGGAACTGTGAGACATTTGCTGATTGAATGTCTCAGACTTAGGAATTTTGAGACATAGGTTCCTATTTTGTGGATGGACAGAGAAGGTAATTTTGTTCTAGCTACAATTGTGAGAAAAGATTGCAATATAGATCAGTTATGTATCTATGTGGGAGATGCGCCGCCTCAACAAAACAAAAATTTAGATTATACATAGATTATGTGAGAATTTATATTTTAGATATTTTTATATAAATTTTATTTTAAATTGATTTTGTTCCATTTAAAATGATTTTTGATGTCAATAACCTAGATGGTGTGACTCCAGGTTTAACCCTTAAACGCCGAGCCGTATTTCTGAAAGTGTCTCCCGTATGCCGGCGGCATTCAGGAGTGAGCCCCAAAGCTGAATGTTTTTAAAAAAAAAAAATCATAGTACGATTAGTTTTCAAGATTAAGAGTTCATTTTTGTCTTCTTTTTTTGTCATTGTCTGAAGTTTAGTATGCAACCATCAGAAATGAAAAAAAATATTTATAAATATTGGAATATATGACAGCAGCAAAAAAAAAATTTCATATATAATTGAATACAAATCGTGCTGTGAGCAAAATGGTTAAGCTAATGAGTTAATTATTTTGTCGATGTATTGTTCACTAAAAATTGCTATGTTTTTGTTATCTAACAAATATTATCACAATGATGCATGAATTCGTAACGCACTAATGTAAAAAAAAAAAAATTGTTGTTTTCAAATATTCACCATAAATTGAAATATTTTGTGAGACTTGCCTTTTTGTTGCAAAATGAAGGTAATTGATTGACCATTACTAGACTGTAAGTGTTGTAGCTTACAATTGCAGTTTTCAACCATTTCGGTCGAGTTAAACGTGGCCGAAGGTAGAATTTTTTTTTATTTACTTATTTATATGAAAATATTTCAAAACTGATAAAAGCTATAACCATGAGATATTTTTTTTGTTGTATTCTACATGAAATTGTGCACATTTTCTTATATAAAACTTATATAACAGTTAATATAAATTGGTGCAAACATTATGACAATCGGACGAAAAAATTTCTGATTTTTTCGGAAGAGTTTCGTGGCTGGCGTAAAGAAAAAGTTTTTTTTTTTTTTTTTTTTTTTTTTTTTTTTTTTTTTTTTTTTTTTTTTTTTTTTTTACAAATATTCACCATAAATCAAAATATTGTGCTAGAGACTTCCAGTTGTTGCAAAATGAAGTTAAATGATTTGAATATTACTAGAATATAAGAATTTTAGCTTACAATTGCGTTTTTCGACCATTTCGGTCGAGTCAGAAAATGACCCAAGGTTGAAATTTGGCACTTATATGAAAAAATGTAAAAAAACAAAACTGTTAAAAGCTACAACCATGGGTTGTCTTTTGTTGTATTATACATGTAATTGAAAGAACATTCTCACATATAAAACTTTATGTAACGGCTAATATAAAACTGTGCAAAAAATTACGACAATCCGACAAAAGAATTTTCTGATATTTTTGGAAGAGTTTTCGTGCTGGCGTAAAGAAAAAAGTTTTTTTTTTTTTTTTTTTTTTTTTTTTTTTTTTTTTTTTTTGTTTTTTTTTTTTTTTTTTTTTTTTTTTTTTTTTTTTTTTTTACAAATATTCACCATAAATCAAAATATTGTGCTAGAGACTTCCAATTTGTTGTAAAATAAAGTTAAATGATTGAATATTACTAGAATGAAAGAGTTTTAGCTTACAATAATCGTATTTGACCATTGGGTCAAGTCAAAATTGACTGAAGGTTGAAAAATTTTGCCGCTTATTGTCATTTATATGAAAATATTTCAAAACTGATAAAAGCTACAACCTTTGGTTATTTTTTTGTTGTATTCTATATGAAATTGCGCATATTTTCATATAAAACTTTATGTAACTGCTAATATAAAACTGTGCAAACATTACAACAATCAGACGAAGGAAATCATGATTTTTCGCCAGTTACCGTGCGGCCGCAAGGATAATTGTTTTTTTTTTCAAAAATTCACCATAAATCAAAATATTGTGCAAAAACTTCCAATTTGTTGCAAAATGAAGTAAAATGATTGAATATTACTAGAATATAGGAGTTTTAGCTTACAATTGCATTGAAAGTTGACCGAAGGTTGAAATTTTGGCACAGATTGTTTTTATATGAAAGCTACAACCATGGGTTATTTTTTGTTGTATTTTACATGAAATTGCACATTTGCATATATAAAAAACTCTATGTATCATCTAATATAAAGTGGAGTCTAAATTATGTCAGTGACGAAATGATTTCTGAGATGTGTCGCTGATGCTTTTGGTGGAAGAAGAAAGAAATTTGCGCCTGGGTAACGCTTGTCAAAACAAACAGCTTGAACCGTGAACTCCCAGAATCCCTCAAAATGTGTGATTCAAAAGTTTTTGCCAAGTAAGCCTATAACTTTTTTTTCCGCAAATAAAAAAAAAAATGTCCACGTATCATATGTCAATTAAGCACCTATTAGACAATTTTATTCTATGGTTAATACGCCTTAATAGGCGTTTTAGGGTTAATAGACACAATCAATCAATTTATCTATGCAAAACCTTGACAGTTAGAAGGCTGATATCTGCACCCAGACTACTTTTTCTCAAAAAATATCCCTTGAAATTTACAATATAACAAATGAACAGTAATTAGACCTCTGGTATCTTTATTTTACATAAAATTCACACCTACCATCCCCACGCAAAATTTGCCAATTAATTCCCCCTAGATGCTGACCCCTTGGCGTGGTTAAGGGGCTTAGGGACCAGCAGCTGTGCCGTGATGCCTGGTGGGTTCCTTTTTCACTGGTCCTTGGGGCTCAGCTGCTGATCCAACTAAATTAGTCAGAACTTTGCCTTCTTTCTGCAATATTTTCATTCTTACTAGATCCTTCTCCATCATGTCATTTTTTTTTTTTCCTTTGGATTAATTGCGGAAATTTCCACCTTTGATAAAATTTTCTGGACCTGGTAAACAGAAAAGATATCATAGCTGGGACTGGGTTTTATATCTGAAGCTAAATAGTGGGAACCGTGGCAGGACCATCAACTGCCCGATAATGTTCGGACCTGAGTGATATCAGGCGGAATTATTTTGCAGGGCTGGACCACGGATTCCAGGGGTGTCTAGTTTTGCGGATAGGACTCTCGGCATTCTGTCCGGTTTGCCCATAATGTGATTAGGGTGGGGATGATTGTATTCTGGTAATACTCTCAGTCCTATCAAGTGGGTTTGGCTTACACTTGGGCCACTCTAATCATGTTGTGCCATCCCCTGTGGGGTAGGGTAGGGACGCGGACATTTGGGAGTCTGTTCTCACTTGTGCCATTGGTGGAAGAATAAACTTCATGAAAGGCTGATGATGTCTTTTTACGGTTTTCAGGTTTATTTATTTATTTATTTTTTTTTTTACCAATACTTTGATCTTTATGAATAATACAAATAAAGAATTAAGTACCCCTGGACCCTTTGATGGTAATGAATCGGCACAGTTGATGACTGCAGGAACCTCCACTGGCAACCTTCCTCTGGAAAACTCCAAAAAACCTTCCAGTGTAATCACACTGAAACCCTATGCTCCAGTACGGAGTAAGGGGAAATTTAGTAAAAATATAGTTACAGAAATAGGACCCGGAATGTTTGAAAACTCGTATGATAAATATTTGATTTTTAATTTGGAAGACACTGATTGTGACATTTTTAATGTATATAAAGATATTGTCAGGTGCTGTGGCCGAGAGCCTAAGATTTCTTCTGAGGGGCGAGGAAAGCTGACAGTGGAATCTGCCTCAGCAAAAGAGAGTGAAAAGCTAAAAACATTATCTCACCTTGGAGGAGTTAAAGTAGAGTGTGCAAGTACATGCTTTTTGGAATTACTCCAAGGGCATGATATATGCACCCCTAGCACTTGTGACTTACTCTGAGGAAAGGCTCGTAGAGGAATTAAGGGATCAAGGGGTAATAAGAATTGAAAGAATGAAGAAGAAGATAAATGGAGTCCTAGTCCCACCTCCCAATTTAATTGTTACTTTCAATTCCACCCGATTGCCTAATATAGTGAAAGCAGCCTGGTTACGTTTCAAGGTTAAACAGTATATCCCAAGACCGAGGAGAAGTTGTATTGTCAAGAATTTGGAACACATGTTGGGGTCATGCAGACAGAAATTACAAGGCAAGCCTGCTACTTGTGTTAAATGCAGTGAGCCAGAGCATGGGCATATGTAATAAGGAGGCCAGATGTGTGCATTGTGGAGAAAATCATCCATCATTTTCACTTAATTGCGATGTATACATCATGGAAAAAGAAATTCAGACATTAAGGGTGACCGAACGTATCACATTTGGAGAGGCAAAAGAGAGAGTGTTGAGTCAGTACATTAGACCAGGAATATCCTTTTCCAGTGTTGCTGCCAACCGAAGAAGAAATATCAATGTCACCAAAACTAATGTTAATAAAACACCAGTTACGACCTCTACTCGTGCTTCTTTGGAGGCGGCGCCAGTGATTGCTGGCGCTCATGCCTCTTTGGAGGCTGCGCCAGTGACTCCTGGCTCCCCTGCCTCTTCTGAGGCAGTGCCAGTAATTCCTGGCGCCCCTGCCTCTTCGGAGGCAGTGCCAGTTGATTCTGGCACTCCCGCCTCTTTGGAGGCAATGCCAGTGGTTTCTGGCACTTCTGCTTCTATGGAAGCAGAACCAATGATTTCTGGGACTCCTGCCTCTCTGGAGGCTGTGCCAGGTGTACCTGGCACTTCCACCTCACTGGAGGCTGTACCAGCTTTAAATGGTGCTTCTGATCCTTTGGAGAATGCACCCTCCTCAGGCAGCATCAGCTTTGTCTGGTGTTCCTGAGACCGATAACCCTCTGAAAAGGAAGGCAGCCATAAATAAATCGTCTCCTTCCAGAAATAAGGAGCAAAGTCAGTAAGCTGAAAGCTCTTAAAAGAGGCTCTAATTTAACAGCCTCTAAAGGGAAGTAAAATTCATTTCATTTTCTACAGTGGAACTGTCAGGGATTAAGAGCTAAATGGGAAGAATTAAGGCTGCTCATATCAGAAGTGTCTCTGTTTGTATAGCTCTGCAGGAGACAATGATTTGGTAATAATATGTGCCAGCCCACGAGAGTATACCATCCTATCACTCCACCATATAATTTGAATATTGGAAGCCATGTGGTGTCGCTTTGTATGTTCGAATGACACCCCACAAAATCCTATCAGTATCTAATCAGCATTGCAAGTGATAGGTGTGCAGATCCATTTGCAAAGAAAAATATACAATATGCTCTCTTATCTACCACCTAATGAAGCCTTCCCCATCAATGAATTTAAATCTCTTATTCAACTGTTACCACGCCCTTTTCTTATTTGGGAGATAGGAATAGCAGAAATCCTCTTTGGGGTGACATCATCACCAATCAAAGAGGAAGGTGTTTAGGTTCCCATCATAGAAGATGAAAATGTTGGGATCCTCAACTCTGGGGAGTCTAACGCATTTCCATGTTCAAACAGGCACGTTATCAGCAATTGATTTATCTATATGTAGTGATGACTGTATTACTTGACTTTAATTGGAGAACTATAAATGATAGATTTACAAGTGACCATTTTCCGATAGTAGTGAGTGTAGCATCAAGTCCTCCATCTTCAAGGCTACCCAAATGGAACATTGGTAAAGCTGATTGGTCAACATTCCAGGGAGCACAGCTCCAATAGATGACTTTGCTGATGATCTTTCCCTGTGTAGATGACGCTCTTGACTTTTTGAACAATACAATGATGTTCTCAGCTGGTCTTCAGTCTATACCTAGGACTTCGGGCAAAATTTGTCCGCCGACCAGTTCCCTGGTGGACACGTAAATGCCAGGGAAACTCATAGAAATATGAGATCTGCCTTCACCAAATACCGCAGACGAAAATGTGAGTATTATCGTGTAGAATTTCAAAAAAGAACGAGAGTCATTTTCGCATGGGAAATCAAAAAAGCACGAAAAGAATCTTGGACGATATTCATATCTTCACTAAATTCGAAACTCCTCTGACTCTAGTTTTGGAAGAGAGTTAGAAAAATAGCAGGCAAGTTTACTCCTGTCAACCTCCCGTTATCAAGGTGAATGGTTGTGAGGTAGCAGACCCCCAGTTATTGGCAAATGAGTTTGCTAATCATTTTGCTAATGTTGCGAAGAAAAATTATGATCGTCCCTATTCAGCTCAAAGACGGATAATAGAACAGGTCGAAATTGATTTTAATACCTTAAGACATGAGCAATACAATGCACCTTTTACTATTAGAGAATTTGAATCAGCCTTGAATAAATGTAATGAATCAGCTCCTGGACTGGACGATATAACATATTCAATGATTAAGCATACCCCTGAAAATACCAGACTTTTCATATTAAGCCTAATTAACAGAATTTACAGAGAACATATCTTCCCCAAGCTTTGGGAGAAATTGAAATTACTGCCATTTGTGAAACCTGGAAAAGATCCATTCAAGACAGAAAATTATCGTCCTATCGCATTAACTTCTTCTTTGTGTAAGATCATGGAAAAAATGGTGAACACACGATTGATGTGGTACTTGGAAAGAGGTAAATATCTGTCGCCTGCTCAGTGTGGTTTTCGGAGTATGCACTCCACAACTGATGTATTGGTACGAATGGAATCTTCAATATGTGAAGCTTTTGCCAACAAGCTGCATCACATCACTGTTTTCTTTGATCTAGAGAAGGCTTATGATACAACATGGAGATATGGCATTTTAAGGGTCTTTATGAATGTAACCTGATAGGCAATTTGCCCCTGTTTATTAAGGCTTTTTTAAAAAATAGGATATTTCAGGTTCAGGTTGGAGCAATAATGTCAGATGTATTCAATCAGGAAGGAGGAGTACCACAGGGAAGTGTTTTAAGTGTAACCTTGTTTGCCTTGGTAATCAATGGGGTTTCTAAAACTAATTCCCCCAGATATAACATACCCCTTTTTGTTGATGACCTATCGATTTCCTTTGCAGCATCAAGGATGGCAGTGGCTGAACGCCGCCTTCAGCTCTGCATTGATAATATAATAAAGTGGGCTGAGGTTAATGGTTTTAGATTTTCCGCCAGTAAAACTGTAACAATGCACTTTGTCGTATAAGGGGAATCCACCCTGATCCAGATCTATTCATTCATAGGCAGAGAAACTCCATGTGTTGGTGAAACAAGGTTCTTGGCTTGATTTTTGATAGCAAGCTGACCTGGATTCCACATCTGAAATATATTAAGGCAAAATGCTTAAAAGCAATGAATTTGCTGAAAGTCGTGTCTCACACTTCGTGGGGTGCAGACCGAACTCATATGTTGAGATTATATAAAGCCTTGGTCTTTTCAAAATTAAGTTACGGGTGTGAGGTGTATACTTCTGCAAAGCCAAATAGCCTTAAAATGCTCAACTCAATTCATCATGGAGGAATACGGTTGTGTACTGGAGCATTTAAATCATCTCCCATCAAGAGCATGCTTGTAGATGCTGATGAGATGCCACTGGATCTTCATTACAAGCGTCTGCTGGTTCGGAGCTGGTATAGATTCCAGAGGCTACCTAAGTCTTTAACCAGCATTTGTATGAGAAATGAAAGGCATTGGCAGTTTTATGAAAATCACCCCAAGCAACCTCATCCATTCGCTTTTAGAGTCAGTACCATTGTTCGTGAATTAAACATGCCAAGGGTCGAGATTTTACCAGCAAAATATTCAGTTAGTCCCCCCTGGAACTTCCCAGAGGTAAAAATTCTGCAAATATTTCAATTTTACCAAAACAGAATTGTCCAGTGAGGCCACGCGGTCAATATTTTTAGAACATTCCTTGCAACATGACGACTCCACTGCAGTTTTCACGGACGGCTCAAAGTCAGATGCTGGCGTCGGCTTTGGTGTAGTCTTCCCTGATGTAGAGAGGAGTGGCAGGTTATCATCTGTTGCATCAATTTTTACAGCAGAGTTATATGGAATTTTAAAGGCTTTAAGGGGGCCGGCCGGAACCCCTATATACAGTGGTATAGGGCGAAAAATGCAAAGTCATGAAAAAATTCATGGAGCTTCATATGGCAATTGAGAATACGTATCACGAAATATTTCGTCAAAATTCCTCTTACTTTCGTAGTTACAGGTAATTAGTAAACATAACTCAATAAACCCTAAAAAACATTTCATCATACAAGAAAAATGCAATATTTCTTATCGTAAAATTTTGATAATTATTGGCAAAGAAATTGTGAGAAATGGCATCTGGTAGAGATTTCGTGGCTCGCAGAAGCGAGTATCCCTGGTTCAACCATGAATCAGTGCGACCATAGACTTTCAAGTAGATTACAAGTTCGAGTTTTCACCCTCGTGGCTTTTCGCTTGCTTTCACGTATGTTTATGAATGTTTCGGCAAGAAGTTCATCATGCCAATGAGGAAAAGACAAGCAAAACATCTCGCTAACATACAGACGAAGAAAAATCGCTCAAGCATTATTACAGAATATCATAATATACGCGTAGTTAGTCAAGAGAGAGGGGAGAGTTGCTTAGTAACGCCCCCTTCTTGCCTGACAGCACACGTCACACTATGCCCAAGGCTACGATCTTTGAGCAAAGAGATCTTCATTTATGAAAATAAATACTAGTTTTGGTTTTTTAATCACCCAAAATGGACTATGAAATTCATAAAATAATCATGATTTATCTAAATTGTCTTTGTAAAAAGAGAGTACATCTTCGGAGTTTCAACCTGTTGACATTCTCCTGCATTTATGTTTGTTTATCTCTGTTTCGGCAAGAATGTCATCATGCCAAAGAGGAAAATACAAGGAAAACATCTCGCTAACATACAGAAGAAGAAAATTCGCTGTAATAAGCCGGGAGTTAGTGATTACGGGAATGCGAGGAAGGGGGTTACGTATGGAAAGGTTAGTGCCCCATCTTTGCGCTCCAAGCAGTGCCCCAGGCTACGATTATATGGCAAAATGGGTGGAATCCATCATTTATGATAAATTATAGTTTTGGTTTATTAATACACAAAAAACAAATATACATCATAATAATCATTATTTATTAACATTGTCTCTATAGAAACTACGAAGGAAAACTTTGAATGCCCGTATCTCAAAACTATACTTATTGACCTTCAAAGTCTATCTCCTCACTTAGTTTTAAAGCTATAACATTGGAATTTGGTATATAACTCAGAAAGACATTATATAACAACCGAAATAGAGCCCTTTTTTCCAATTTTTTTTTTTTTGTTTCGTCTTTTTTTTTTTTTTTTTTTTTAAAATTTATATTTTTCATGGATGATTTATAGGGTTTTATTTTTTTTTTTTACCATATTGAAAAATTCATATCTAGCAAAAAAATGACTTATAGAAAAAAAACTCTCCATTCGATTGGTGTCTACATCAGGTATATATATGGTAGTAATCCCAGGTCTTAATATTAAATATCAAAGGGAGGAGATAGAATTTGAAAAGTGGTTATTTTCGGGATAAATCGCCCTGGCGTCACGAAACCGAAGGTCAGAGGCGAGAATCATATGCGGTTTGGAGATGTCCCAAGTCACCTTATTAAGTGGTATGAATGTCAAAGTCCTGTCGTTAAAAAACGGCATTAGCCGGCCGGCCCCCTTAAAGGAAGTTTTAATTCGGAATGAAAGTAATTTTATTATATATTGTGACTCAAGAAGTGTTCTTCAGCCACTGGAATCTTTTGAACCCTTTAAAGTCTTGATTTTTAGATCATAATTGGGGAATGGCTGTTTATTTTACTAAAAAAGAAGAGGGAAAAGAAATAAAGTTCTGTTAGGTGCCTTCTCATGTGGTGGGGCTGGCTGGGAATGAGAAAGCTGACCAACTTGCAAAGTCTGCGGTCAGCTCCCAGAACCCACAAGATGCCTACTACCATATCGGGATTTGTATCCTCTAGTAGGTCAGAGAATTAAAAAATGTTGGCAGTCCCAGTGGGAGGATATTTTAAACAATAAAAAAAATGCGTAGTATCACGTCTTCAGTGTCTCCTTGGTGTCATATCCATATATGCCAAGGAGACAAGATCAATGTTGTGCAGATTGAGGATTGGACATACAAGACTCACCCATGGGTTCTTGATGTCTCGTGAAAATCCTCCGTTTTGCGAGAACTGTACTGTGCCCTTGACTGTGAGACATTTGCTGGTTGAATGTCCCAGACTTGGGAATTTGAGACATAGGTTCATGTCTTGGGGTCGTGACAAGTAGGTAATTTTTATCCTAGCTACAATTCTTGGAAAGGATTGTATAGAGCAGTTATATATTTTTATGAGGAGGCTGGCCTCCTTAACCAAATTTAAATTATACAGAGATTGTCTATGTAAGAACTTTTATATATAAACAAAAATTGTTTATATAATATATTTATAGATTTTTATATGAAATTTATCAAAAAATTTTATTTTTTTTATATTTAATTTATTTCGGTGTCAATTACCCAGATGTTGTGACGCCAGATATAATACACAATCACAATCACAACAATTGCCAATTAATTTGCAAATAATTGTAAAGGGTACATTGATATTTATTGTTTGAAAATTAATAAATCACTTTTCTACCATACAAAAAATATGCATATCAGTAAGAGAGAAAGAGGGAGAGAGAATTATTATTATTATTTGGTATTTAATTTTATTAAAGTTTAATACAATATTAATCAGTATTAATATTTGAAAGTTACATTTCTGTATCTTAAGAATGTATTTAGACATGAAAACAACATCAAAACACACTAGTTAGTGAATGTTTATTCACAGAAAAGTGTGCGAGTGAGCTCCCCCCTCCTCAAATAATTTTTCAGATTAGTTTCCCCTCAAAAAAATCCACTAGATGCGAATCTGAAGAAACGCAAATACAGTCAACTATATAGCCATAACTAGTTTTTAATGTCAGGTCAGTTAACAGGCGTCAGTCCTATTATAATGGCAATCTCAGATTGAATTAAAGGTAATTGGAATTTGGAAAAGAATCATTTGCCTTTTATTTGGTAGTTTGCCTAAATTAAATCATAAAGTGCAATTTTGTTTATATTTATTGAACAGAATAGAGTTTATTTTGTATCTTGAAGTATAGTGGGCCCTCGCTTAGTCGTGGATCAGCAACAAATGCATGAACAGATTCACATAATGATATTAACTAGCAATAAAGGTAATAAAACCATTCTCACCATATATTATTGGCATATCTTCATAATATATGCCTATTCATGGAATAATCCCACATCATTGACATCAACTTGTAGTTGAGCGGCCAGCAGAAATGTAAACATCGAGTTACACTTAACAGCACCTTTGTCATTCTTAACCTTTTAGAAATGTTGATAGTAGTAGTGTAATTACAGTAGCAATAACATTTAGGAAAACATTAATTTTCAATTCGAACTTCATTATTGTTTTGGTATAACGCAATCAACTTCTCTGAACACTGCAGTCATACAAACGATAATTGTCATATATTATCGTATTGCTGTTTGCGATCGGCGACAAAGCCTAAATGTAGTAAAAACCATTTTACCTTTTATATTATTGTCATATATATTCATAATAAGACGCATATCTTATATATTATTGGCATATCTTCATAATAAAAAGCCTCTTCAAGGAATAATTCCTTGGGGAATGCATTTTTCAAAAGACAAAAATGCACTTTACATGTTTACAGCATGCAACGATTATTTTGAGGTGATTACATTAATATCACAGTATGGTACTCTAAGCAGTACAGTAACTATTTTTTTTTTATCATAAATGTATATTCATTCACGAAAAAAATACGTATGACCACCGTGACGTCACCAAACCTAGTCTCGTTCGTACATACTATCTTTACACAGTGTGATAGGGGTTACACCGTTCTACAAACTACCGATGTATTTTACGTAAGTATCCTCTAAATTCTGTCATAAATCACTTTACTTACTTTTTTTGTGGAGCCCAAATACTACGTATATCCCGGAAAATTAGCGAAATCACGAATTTTATCATTAGCAAGATTCACTAATTATTGTGTTTTCTTCTTCTTTTCATGACTAAATGCATTTTTAGGATACACTCATTTACAAATGTTCAAGTACTATGAATGTAAATAGCAAAATTCTCTCTCTCTCTCTCTCTCTTCTTCTCTCTCCTCTCTCTCTCTCGTCTCTCTCTCTCTCCTCTCTCTCTCTCTCTCTCTCTCTCCTCTCATCTCTCCCCCCCCCCCCTCTCTCTCTCTCTCTCAGAAATATTATCATATAAAAGAACAAAAATGATCTTTTATTCTTTGTGATTTACGAAACTGCTTCAATACAACTTTTAAAGTTGACTCAATGATTATCACATTATAACAGTATACAAGAAAATATCACTATGCGTTTCATTTCTTATCACCCTAAAAGTATTTAAAATACAGATTTCATTATGTTATTCCCGAGCTAAGCTAGTAACAGTACGCTCGTCCTAAGCTGCTCTCTCAAGCTATTCAACAGTTACTCTCGTCCCAAGCTGCGCTCTCTCTCTCTCTCTCTCTCTCTCTCTCTCTCTCTCTCTCTCTCTCTCTCTCTCAATGAAATATGAATTACTGTATCATAATATCATAAACTATTATGTACAAAGTTAAAAATAATAATAATTCCATTAATAAATTAGTTTCTTTTAGCAACTAAATTGTTTTCCAAAATAATTCTTTCGGTAATAAACGTCCATCAGCTGATTCTAAACTTAAACAAAAGACAAAAACTAGTTTTTATTGCTGTATTTTGCTGTTTTATACATATTTATAGTTGGGTGGGAGTAATCTTTACAGTAAATAATGTTTTTTTTATCATAAATATGTTCATTCACAAAATAGATACTATATACTATGTACTTTTAGTTTGGTGCAGCAGCCAAATCATGAAAATAGAAAGGAATTGTTTAGGTAATATGCTTTTGCTTGCTTTTTTGATCTGGATGAAAGGGGAAATTGAAGATAGAAATAATAACTTTTGAAAATGTCTTTAAATTTATTTTAAGGTGATAGTTGAAGATATATTTGGAGCTTGAACTAAAGTAGGCAGTTATAAACATTGAAATAGTGGTCTTAGGTGGGTTAATTATTAAAGTAGGCAGTTTAAAGTGATTTTTAAGGGGGGTACCATGATAACACTGGTATTTACTTATCACGGGGGGTTCTGGACCCTATCCCCCGCGGTTATCGAGGCCCTATTGTACTTCTGATGTCAGAAACTACTCCCCAAGTATTGTTATTTTATTTATTTAGTTATTTTTTGGTAATTTCAATAACATTGATATCTATCCCTCAAATGAGGGACTCATAATGTTGACTTTAAGTGAATAAGTCAAGACTCATGATGTCTAACTAGGTCAGAGGTATTTTCTTGAAGACAGATTCTCTTATTTGATTCTGTTTCATGTTGTTTACAGAGCAATAAGGTTCTGGAACATCATTGATGTTGAGTGTTTTTATTTGAAAGCTTTGAGAAGGTAACCTTTGGTCACATTTTACAATTCAATTTGTCTTGTAAAATAGTTTTTGAGTGCTTCTTATTCTAATAATCTAACATATTGTAAAGGGAATAGCTTTTGTTTGCTATTTTTTTCTCTGTCTCTCATGAAACCACATCTTCACATATTAATTAGCTTGTCTTATGTCAGGTATCGGGTGGAAGAGCAGACATCGCACCTGCACAGAACATCTCTGATGATAACTTTGGGGGTAAAATATTGGGAAAACGGGGCCTTATGGTAAATAAGCGTGGTAGAGAGGCAGATGAGAACTCTGGTATATCGTGTGTTAATTTGTCGCCTACCAGGAAAAGGATTCGAGTAGCAGGAAAGGTACTGTACTGTAAATGTTTGTTTCATAAGGACATATGATATTCTGATTTTTGCACTTACATTTTACTGCCATAGCAAAGAAATAAAAGTTTGTTTCATTAGATTTGTATCTTCTTAAGTAATTCTGATGTTTGCACTTACTTTTTGCTGGCAAAGCAAGGAATTAAAACTAAGTTTCCTTTACATTTTTATCATGTAATTCAGTTGTTTTATTTATGTAACTCACTAAGTAATTTCATAGCTGTATTTTCCACTTGTGTGGCAGCTTAAATGTGAAAATTGCTGTATCACTTCTATTGATTTTGGGTGGGTGACTAACCCGCTGACTGTTTTGAGTACAATAGAAACAACAGAGCAAAAGACCACTTTTTTTTTTTGCTGGGTTTTGATGGTACATGGAATGTTTGGAGCATCTGTGTTTGTCTTATTACATCGTGATTTTGGGCCAGCCTTCGAGTAGTTGGTGAAGTATTCAGTTTTAGTGTAGCCTTAAATCTTAGAGAAGATAGTTTTTTTTTTTAAATAAATACCATTTTGACAGTCATGTTGGACAAAGTACCTCCAGCATTAGGTATTGTAGGGAGGAGTGTAAAACCAGGTTGACCAAAGCCACTTCTGACTCATACTATCTGTGTAAATTGTAGGGGACAAGTTTGTATGAAAGATCTTACATGTGAGGAATGTATAGATTGGGACAAATGTTGGTGAAAGTTATGGTAATCTCACTTAGAAAAACTAGATAGCTAATAAAAGGAAGGCTTCCTCTAGAGTTTGAATTAGAGCTCGTAGTTTAGAACCCACTCTTAAATACAGGCAGTCCCTAGTTATCAGCAGGGGTTTCCATTCCGATGGGCTTCATGATAAGCGAAAATAGACATTAAATGAAACTCTAATGATTTATGGCGCCAATAACTGGATTTTGGTGCTGATAACCAGTTAAATGGTGTGTGTAATTAAATATGTATTAGGTATAACTATTTTAATTGCCAAAACCAGAAGTTTGGTTTATGGCACTGATCAAGAATAGAACAAATGCCATAAAAAACGGAATTGTCATTAAACCGAACTCTGGCAATAACGGGTACTTACCTTTTATAGTGAATAGGTAATCGTGGCAAATAAACCCCCGAGTACTACCTTTATTAGTGTAGTTGATAAATAGTGGCAATAACCGGGTACACTTATGTGTAGTAGACTAGGTATATAATCGTGTCAGTTCTATCTTCCCCTGCTTTGTAGTCTTGTCCCCTCTATCATCAGTCCACCTAATATTGATACCATTTCACTACCTGTGCCCAGCTCAGTGGTCCCAACGTTTTCACTTCATCTCTCCCTCCATGAATTCTCAACCTCCTTCTTGCCCCTTTTCATTTTTCTCTAAAATTCCACCCCTCCATAAGAAACCAAGAGGTAAAAAAAGGATAAAAAAAATTAATAAAATGCTGATGAAGAAAATACCTTTGCTTTATTTATTAGAGCTAAAGTTTTTACAAACTTGGCAATTATAAGTCCAGATGAGGTGAAAAAACCTCCTCCCAAGAGGAAAGAGTGGAAACTTTGCGATGTTCCCTCTTCTAAATGACCTCCACTACGACTTAGGCCGAGCCCGACATTCCTGGCAGGGATTCATCAACGTACAAAGATGAGCTCTGCACGTACTGCAAGTTGTGTAGGGATCTGTAGTTGATGACTGCAAAAACCTAGAGCACTGGACCTCTGGAATACACATGCATTGACGAGGCTGTGAAGACTCGAGGGAAGCCATACCAACAAATACACATTCTCAACACTGGAAAAAAACAGAACAGAGGCAGAAAAAATGGGCTTGGGAGGAGAGGAAAGCCTAAGCATCTACTCCCCAAGACGGTTAGGAAAAGACTGGTGTGTCATGAGGGTGAATGTATGGTTTCTAACTAACTTTCACCTTGTTCTCACAGGCGTTGCCAGTTCTCACAGACTGCTTTACAGTCGGAGAGTGTTTTAACCAGTTACCATCTGCCGCTTGGAAAATATCCTATTGTTAAGACTTCAGGTTTGTTAGCTATGAAAAATACAAATTGGTATAAAACTTTGTCATTTTTTGAAGTAAAAACTTAAGTTACACCATGAGTGACATTTGTCACAAGAAGCTAGTGAAGTAAGGATTTTATGACTTACTACATACTTTTATGACTGGGTTTTATTGTTAACTTTGATTTTGATTCGGTTTTTTTCAGAGTGCTCCAGAAAAAGAGCCCTAGTGATGATGGAAGCTCTCCACCCCATCAGGAAGGACAACCTGACAAATCTGTAAATAACAAGCCTGATAAGGTAAACTTCTTTTGGTCACATTTTTTATTGTTTTCGTTATGATAACTTCAGTGTCCTTCCTTGGAAGTAGGGACTTTCCCTATATTTATTGTTATGTCGTGACAAACATTTGTTACAAGAAGTGAGTTAAGTGAAGATTTTTGTACTTACTACGTACTTTTATGAGTAGGTGTTATTGACAAACTCTGATTTTATTTTGTTTCAGAGTGGCCCAGAAACAAGAAAATCCCTGAGGCGTGTTGATGTTAGTAAGGGTTTTGCTGGATGCAAAGCCTCCATCCCATCAGGAAGGAAGAACCTGATAAATCTACATTTAAGGACTCTGAAAAGGTAACCTTAACCTTGGTCACATATTAAAATGAATTTTTCCAAATAAAAAGAAGTACTCCTACCTTGATTCTAATCCTCAATCCCCCCTCGTTGTGGGACCACCTTGACAGGGTTAGTGGGCCCTTGAACCCGAGAATTAGTTGCCATGTTTGAGTCCAAGAGTGTCATATATATTTTGATGTATTTATTTGGGAGTATTATTTTGCAATTTCCCTCTTATTGTAAAATTTATCTGACCTGACAAATAGGAAAAGATATAGCTGGGAATGGGTTTAAATCTGAAGTTAAATAGTGGGACCATCAACTGCCCGATAATGTTTGGATCTGAGTTTTTGGGTGGAACTATTCTGTAGGACTGGATCATGGATTCCAGGGGGATAACTGTTCTGGGTATAGTACTCGAGGCATACCCATAATGTGATTAGGGTGGAAGTGATTGTATTCTTGTAATACTCGCAAGTCCCATCAAGTGGGTTTGCCAACATGGTCATTTTAACCTTTGTAGACTGAAGTACCTTCTCATGTCATATTTGAAAATGAAAGGGTACATGTACATCCTTTCCAGAAAAGACCAATGCAGTGATATTGTTAGAAGACTTGTAGAGTGTTCATGTGTATGTTCTCTTACCTGCTTTTCTCTTCTAGATGATTCGTTCTGCAATCTGTTTCTATGTTTTATGTGGATAAATTTGTAGTTCTGGATTGGTAATATCAGTCTCTGAGGAGTGTTTAAGCGAGACGAACCGCCGAGTTTGTTTCTTTACTATTGCAAAGAATACAAGTTGCCGTTACACAAGTTACAACTTATGAAAAAAAAATCTGATTAGGATCGTTAAAATGACTAAGTGCTCTGGCAAAGTATTGCATCTTTACAAAA
Source organism: Macrobrachium nipponense (assembly GCF_015104395.2). Classification (NCBI taxonomy): domain Eukaryota; kingdom Metazoa; phylum Arthropoda; class Malacostraca; order Decapoda; family Palaemonidae; genus Macrobrachium; species Macrobrachium nipponense. Next base: position 47,023,594 of record NC_087220.1, read on the forward strand.
TAAACTGGAATTTTTTTAAATATATTTATAGCAGCAAATGTTGGTGCCAAAGCCTGATGATAGGTCAGCGCAACATTGAATAAAGAAAGACAGGTAATAATGAACATCTCAAAGGGCACCTGGGATTCATATATCATAGATAAAATCTCTCTTCCACCAATGCTAAAGAAGGTTAAAGAGAAATTATCAGCAGAGGTGACCTAGTACTAAAATGGCTACCTGTGGATTTATCTCTTGGTATAAATACTGCCTATTGTGGAACTTTTCTTATTCGTTACTTACCTGAAGAGAGACAGCAGTCTCTAAAATACCAACTTGCAAAGTTGGCAATCTGCTCCTGAGAACCCACAAGATGCTAACTACCATATTGGGATTTATATTCTGTAGTAGGCCACGATAAAAAAAATGTTGGCAGTCCCAGTGGGAGGATAATTTTAACCAATCTAGAAAATGCCGCAGTATTGTATCAATCAGTTCTCCCCTTGGTCATATAGCCTATCTGCCAAGTAGATAGGAAACGATGTTGTGCAGATTGAGGATTGGATGTACAAGATTCACTCATGAGTTTTAGATGTCCCATGAAAATCCTCCATTTTGTGGGAACTGTGAGACATTTGCTGATTGAATGTCTCAGACTTAGGAATTTGAGACATAGGTTCCTATTTTGTGGATGTGACAGAGAAGGTAATTTTGTTCTAGCTACAATTGTGAGAAAAGATTGTAATATAGATCAGTTATGTATCTATGTGGGAGATGCGCCGCCTCAACAAAATTTAGATTATACATAGATTATGTGAGAATTTATATTTTAGATATTTTTATATAAAATTTATTTTAAATTTTATTTTGTTCCATTTAAAATTATTTTGATGTCAATAACCTAGATGGTGTGACTCCAGGTTTAACCCTTAAACGCCGAGCCGGTATTTCCGAAAGTGTCTCCCGTATGCCGGCGGCATGCAGGAGTGAGCCCCAAAGCGGAAAGTTTTTTTAAGAAAAAATCATAGCACGATTAGTTTTCAAGATTAAGAGTTCATTTTTGTCTCCTTTTTTTGTCATTGTCTGAAGTTTAGTATGCAACCATCAGAAATGAAAAAAAAATATTTATAAATATTGGAATATATGACAGTGTGAAAAAAATTTCATATATAATTGAATACAAATCGTGCTGTGAGCAAAACGGTTAAAGCTAATGAGTTAATTATTTTTGTCGATTGTAGTGTTGGTCACTATTGCTGTTGGTATTTACAATAGTTATCACAATATGATGCATGAATTCGTAATGCACTAATGTAAAAAAAAAAAATTGTTGTTTTCAAATATTCACCATAAATTGAAATATTGTGTGAGACTTACCTTTTGTTGCAAAATGAAGGTAATTGATTGACCATTACTAGACTGTAAGTGTTGTAGCTTACAATTGCAGTTTTCAACCATTTCGGTAGAGTTAAACGTGGCAGAAGGTAGAATTTTTTTTTATTTACTCTACTTTGTTTATATGAAAATATTTCAAAACTGATAAAAAAAAGCTAATAACCATGAGATATTTTTGATGTATTCTACATGAAATTGTGCAAATTTTCTTACATAAAACTTATATAACAGTTAATATAAATTGGTGCAAACATTATGACAATCGGACGAAAAAATTTCTGATTTTTTCGGAAGAGTTTTCGTGCTGGCGTAAAGAAAAAGTTTTTTTTTTTTTTTTTTACAAATATTCACCATAGATCAAAATATTGTGCTTGAGACTTCCAGTTTGTTGCAAAATGAAGTTAAATGATTGAATATTACTAGAATATAAGAATTTTAGCTTTCAATTGCGTTTTTCGACCATTTCGGTTGAGTCAGAAATGACCCAAGGTTGAAATTTGGCACTTATCATTATTTATATGAAAAAATGTCAAAACTGATAAAAGCTACAACCATGGGTTTTCTTTTGTTGTATTCTACACGTAATTGCGCACATTTTCATATGTGCAAACATTACGACAATCCGACGAAAGAATTTCTGATTTTTTTGGAAGAGTTTTCGTGCTGGCGTAAGGAAAAGGTTTTTTTTTTTTTTTTTTTTTTTTTTTTTTTTTTTTTTTTTTTTTTTTTTACAAATATTCACCATAAATCAAAATATTGTGCTAGAGACTTCCAATTTGTTGTAAAATAAAGTTAAATGATTGAATATTACTAGAATGAAAGAGTTTTAGCTTACAATATCGTATTTTGACCATTTGGGTCGAGTCAAAATTGACTGAAGGTAGAAAATTTGGCACTTATTGTTATTTATATGAAAATATTTCAAAACTGATAAAAGCTACAACCTTTGGTTATTTTTTTGTTGTATTCTATATGAAATTGCGCATATTTTCTTATAAATCTTTATGTAACTGCTAATATAAAACGGTGCCAACATTACAACAATCAGACGAAGGAAATCATGATTTTTTTCGCCAGTTACCGTGCGGCTGCAAGGATAATGTTTTTTTTAAAAATTCACCATAAATCGAAATATTGTGCTACAGACTTCCAATTTGTTGCAAAATGAAGTAAAATGATTGAATATTACTAGAATATGAATATTACTAGAATATAGGAGTTTTAGCTTACAATTGCATTTTTCAACCGTTTCGGTTGAGTGAAAGTTGACCGAAGGTTGAAATTTTGGCACAGTTTTTTTTTATATGAAAATATTTCAAAACTGATAAAAGCTACAACCATGGGTTATTTTTTGTCGTATTTTACATGAAATTGCACACATTTGCATATATAAAACTCTTATGTATCATCTAATATAAAGTGGAGCCTAAATTATGTCAAAGTGACGAAATGATTTCTGAGATGTGTCGCTGATGCTTTTTGGTGGAAGAAGAAAGAAATTTGCGCCTGGGTAACGCTTTTAAACCTAACAACAGCTTGAACCGTGAACTCCCAGAATCCCTCAAAATGTGTGATTCAAAAGTTTTTGCCAAGTAAGCCTATAACTTTTTCTTCCGCAAATAAAAAAAAAATTTTTTTGTCTACGTATCATATGTCAATTAAGCACCTAACAGACAATTTTATTCGATGGTTTATCCGTCTTAATAGGTGTTTTAGGGTTAATAGACACAACCAATCAATTTATCTATACAAAACCTTGACAGTTAGAAGGCTGATATCTGCACCCAGACTACTTTTTGTCAAAAAATATCCCTTGAAATTTACAATATAACAAATGAACAGTAATTAGACCTCTGGTATCTTTATTTTACATAAAATTACACGTAATAACCTTCATCTGATGGTTAGGCTTCTTTCCCATAAGAGTAAAAGAATTGGGGCTTTTGGATGCCACTTCAATAACAACATACATAAAACGTGGGCAGGCCAGTGTTGCCAAATGGGAATTGCAATTTCTTGCTAGATTTTACTCCATAAAGTGCTAAAAAATTCACATCATACACAACAATGCCACCCAGCCAATTTCAACCGATTGCTCTGTTTCGATTCAAACGTTTCTAACATACACATTTCTACTTGTTCATTACGTTACATGATTCCTAATAATTTCGAAACCTATTCTGTTCAATTCCTGAAAATGGTTTTGCAAGATTTTGTTGTTTTTCGTACATTATTATATCAAACATAGTAGAATAAAAGAAATATTCAACTTAACATTACAAAGTTTTGATGTCAAAATATGTATGCTAGATGTATTTCGAAACAAATGCATGTTTTCCTGCCAGATGCCAGATTGAAAATTTTCTTGCTAATTACCTCAAGGAAATGAAAACTAGCATTAAATATGCAAAATTGGTAACACTGGACTGAACAGATGCATGTTAGTCGTAGAAATGATAGTTATTGTATCATTGAAAATATCAAAATAAACTAAGTCGCAAAGCCGATTCCATTCATGTTTTTCCTATCGCGTAGCCCTAAAAGGAATGCGTTATTTTGTTTGTTTCATCATGCCACAAACCCCTGACAATGCAGAGTACATAATAGGATCATTTTAAACTATTATTTACTACCAGAATAACAATATTTTGTATTGAAAATGAATATTATGTATATTCTCAAATATTATTGCTATCATGACTAGTACTATTATAATTTCAAAAGATAATCTTGCTGTGAACGCTACCATAATTTGATTTTCATATACGTATATACATTTTGTCAGCTGGCTGGCTTCGCATAGATAAAAGTTGAGTTCACTGATATAGAATTATACCACGAATAGCCTTTTTATTATGAAGATATGACAATAATTTATAAGGTAAAAAGTGGTTTTACGTATTTCAATTATCCCTCGTCGCCGAGAGAGAGAGAGAGAGAGAGAGAGAGAGAGAGAGAGAGAGAGAGAGTATTTCGTTTACTCTTCATCGCCAAGAGAGAGAGATTCTTTCCTCAGATCTCCATTACATGAAAAATTAGTAAAAATGGATTTTATTTTTACCTTTGGGGGCCACCATTGAATATCGGCATTGCCAACTTAAACACACAATAAACGCCCGATAGTTATGGCAGATGACGTTCCGCTATCAGCTGTTTCTCTATAGAGAGAGAGATAGAGAGACTGTTGCCTGATTTTTGGTTGCAACATTGACAGATATCCATTAGCAAAAATTGAATAATAGTTGTGTATTGAGAATAATGATAAGTTTAATAAAACTGTTGTTTTACTGTGTGTAATCATATTGCATGTATTATTACCATATTATAGTACAGGCGGTCCGCGGTTAACGGCGCAATCACTCAACGGCGAATCGGTTTTACGGCGGTCGTCAAAAATAATCATTAAAAAAATAAGGCATTTTAAAGGTATCTTTATGGCACAAATTTCAGTTAACAGCGCCGTTGTCTAACGAGTTCATACATGTAGAAATGCCGTTCAGACCATAAAGGTTATGCAAATTATATTAACAAATTTTATGGAGAGTTATTATGTAGGTATTAGGGTAAAATATATGCCTCTGACGCTGTTCTATGCCGAAAATATCGAGTTACATAAGTGCAAATTTAGCTATGGATGTGTCGATTCATAATCATGCTTTTGTTTAAAAATATGTATGAAAATGTATTACGTGAAAGGCATTTTTATATCGTACAGAAATATGATACAAAGGGCAGCTTTTGAAACTGCCCTTCACGTTATCAAATACGATGTTTTTTCATGTTCTTTCCTTCCTTGTAGCCGCCGCCTGCCGCTCTCCGAAAATATCGATTTAAAAAAAGTGCAAATTAGCGATCGAGTGTCGATTTTATAAATGTTTTATGCTTTTATGTTAAAATGTGTATGAAAATGTATTACGAATAGGGTATTTTTATTTCTGTGCAGAACTACGATAAAAAGGCAGCTTTTGAAACTCCCCTTCAAGTTATCGACTACGATGTTTTTTTCAAGTTCGTTCTTGTATGCCGCTGTCTACCGCTCTTCCGAAAATATGGATTTAAAAAAAGTGCAAATTAGCGATCGATGTGTCGATTTTATAAATGTTTAAAATGTGTATGAAAATGTATTACGAATAGGGTATTTTTATTTCTGTGCAGAAATATGATAAAAAGGCAGCTTTTGAAACTCCCCTTCAAGTTATCGACTACGATGTTTTTTTCAAGTTCGTTCATGTATGCCGTTGTCTGGCGCTCTTCCGAAAATACCGAGTTAAAAAAAAGTGCAAATTTAGCGATCGATGTGTCGATTTTTCAAATGTTTATGCTTTTATGTTTAAAATGTGTATGGAAATATATTGCATAAAGGTATTTTCATTTTTGTACAGAAATAAGATACAAATTAAGGCAGCCTTTGTAACTACGCTTCACGTTGTCAGGGGATGGTTTTTCATGTTCTTTCTTTTCCGCCAGTTCCGAAAAATGCATTTTATTATTTTATTAATTATGCATCTTTTCCATAAATCCTTTAAAAAGTTATACATTATTTCACTGTATCCAAGAATATTGTATGTATTCTCATATTATTGTATTTTAAAATACTACGGGACACTTAAGCCCGTATTCCGCGGAGCGGCCAATGTTGTGGTTAGAAATCAGCTGATGAATAAGAGTCTGTTTCACCATAACGCAATTCTGAGCGAATGCTCTTGCTTCTAGTTAGCATAAACGAATATCTATATACTTGACTTATATGAGACAAAGTTATTTTTCCATATACAGCGTGTTTTTAGGTGGAAATATTTATTGAATATGTCTCGTTGTGAATGTGAACTACTATTTTTTTTGTTAACAGATTACGTTGGCGGCATGTTTATTGCGTAAAAAATTACGTGATTCCGTTCGCAATACGTAATCCTTTATATCATCGTAATACGAACTTTACGTTATTTATCTTATATCAGCGTGAAACCAACAGTAAAATGTGTTCTTTCAAGCACAGTAGTTTTGATTAAAATGATTTTATCCAATTTATCTACCGTTGTGTGTGATGGCAGACGTTTACTGCATTTTATCCTTGTTGCCGATGTACGATAATAGTCATTAGCAGCTTGAACAGTTTTCTCAGCTTCAGTTATAACTATGTTTAAATTTAACGGCATACTTCCCGATTGATCTTTAATCTATATTGATCTCTGATCTATAGTGAATAAAGTTATTACATGAAGATATCTCAGTTCTATTCTATACATAACGCCATTTATAACAAATACGGTAATGTTGCACTGTAGTACGATGATCGAAATACAAGCCAGACAGATGTTATCCAGTTTGGTTGTACTTGGAAAAAAAAAAAAAGTTTCTCGTTCGGTTGTTCATGGCTGTACACATTCACGCAACGAGTATAACGTTAAAACCATACTTTCATCATTCTCTTTTGCTGTTATTGAACTTATGTAACTAGAAGATGGATAAAGTTAGGCCATTGTAATTTGATCTCTCATAAAATCGAACTATCGTAAGACTAATGATCGTAACCTGAACACTACAGTTACCTGTACACTGTATAAACTTTATTACATCTTTACATACTCTAGACACCCACATGTACTGTACAGTAAATTCTATAGTACTTTACTGCATAAATATAATTTTACTTATTGCGCCGTTGTGGGATTACGGCGCCTTTGACTGGTCTAGAGTTTCGAAAGAAGGTGTGCGGCGGCCATAGGCTTTAAAATCGCTCAGCGTCGAAAATTGCTTGGCGTCGGTGGCCAGGAACGGAACCCCTGCCACTAACCGAGGGCCGCCTGTATTATGATATGAACAACGCGATCTACCATTTGGATTCTGGTTTTGTTTACATTCTTAAAATAATCAAATGATGATGTTTTACCAATATCATCAATGTTTTTAGTTGCCGAATGGAACTTAATTCAGAGATATGCCTATAATATATGTGATAATGGTTTTATTATCTTTTTGTCAGTTAATATCATAATATGAGTTGTTTCATGTATGTTGGTGATTATCGGACTGTGGCCGAGGCTTAGCCTACCGATAAACATCGCATACGCAGCAAGTTTGTCCCGCGATGCTGCAATACGTACCAGCGATATAGCATGAGAAGCGGTCCAAGAAAAAACCTGTGAATGACTGATTCCGTATTACCAGACCCCTCGTGAATAGTTAGAACCCGCGAATGTTTGGAACCCCTATTAAAAGGCTAAAAACAGCCTATTTTGTTATTTAAAACTGAAGAAAAACCCAATAAAAATGTTCATACTTGGTATTTTTAATAGTTTTATCAGAAAAAGTGCATTTTGATGAAATTGTTTTCCACAAAAAATGCAGTGAAACGTTCCCGAGAGAAATCAGCGAATCTGGAGAACACGAATACTGGTTGTCCACTGTATGTGAAAACACTGTAATAAGTGATGGGTCCTAAGAAAGTGAGGTAACGTTGGCATGTGATGACGATGGAGTTGAAGCATGAATTTATCAAGAAACATGAGCGTGGTGTCTGCATGAGTCAGTTGGCACGCGATTACTAGCGAAAGTACATTGATGATATGTATAATCTTTGAACAAAAGGATGTTATCAGTACTCATTTCCACAACATTTTGAAGGGAGGCAGAAACAAAGCTCTTTAGATTAGTTTTTGTTTAAAAGGCCTGTGGCAAGTGCAAGTAAAAGGGAAAGCGAGGCAAAAAGTCCTAAGACTAGTGAAGAACAGTAAATAAACAAATAAAAAAAAAAAGAAAAAAAAATTAGGCTAAGTTGAGTTGAGTTAATTTCAAGTTTTAAGTGTTACGCTACGTGTAAGGACAGTATTAAATACAGTACCGTCCAACTCTCGCTCCCTCTTCCTCCACACACACCACCTTTAGCCGCTATCGTCTCTCGAAGTAAACATACATTCATTTTATTATTTGTGTGTACAGGATTTCTATACAGTATAGCATTTAAAAATATGTTTTATCTATTATTATCATTGAAATGGGTGTTTTTTAGAAGGGGCGAAACAGATTAAATTTGTCAGTTATTTTGTGGGAAAAAATTTAAATTGAGACATGAGCAAATTACTAACGAGCTTGGTCTAGGAACGAATTATACTCTTCTCAAGGTATTATTTTATATATATTATTAGTTGATGCATTTCTGTGTAATGTTGAATTGAATCATTACACTACTAATGAAGAAACATCACCAACAGCTCTATCCTCATAGGAAATTTGAATTAATTGCAAAGTAAGTTAAATCAACCTTTGCATAAATATTTTAACTCCTCAGTGGGAAGGCTGAGATTGTATATTTTCACTGAGTTGATGAATCCGAGGTTGTGCCACTGACAATGCACATAACATGTTGGGGTCCAGATCCAGTCGGTTCTGGTTCTTATTCTTGATTTGTAGAAGGGTGGAGTAACTAGACTCATTAGTTGAAGTGCAATTTAACAAACATTTGGATAAGACTGATGCATTGAACACCACAATGCATTAAGATTTTCTTCATAGAGATCTTTGGGAGCAGAATCATTTTTGAGATATAGAAACTCATACTTGCTGATCTTGTATACATAGCAAATAATGGTTTAATAAAAATATATCTGTCCTCTTCTACATAACGTCATGTATAACAACCAAGGTAATTGTTTCTACAAGCAAAATGGGTGTGTTGTAATTTGATTCTGTTTTACTTAGCAATAAGTTTTTTTCATTGGTGGTTATGGCTGTACACATGCAATAAGTAATCAGAAGAATTAAAAAAAATATATACGTATATACGTTCTCGGTTATCAGTGAGGGTTACATTCTCGGCAGGGTGCTGATAAGCGAAAACTACCATGAATCGGGACTCTTGGGATTTATGGCGCTAAGGTTTGGTTAACCCTCTTACGCCGAATGGACGTATTAAACATCGAGTCAAAATGTCTCCCGTATGCCGAATGGACGTATCATACGTTTACTCAAAAAAGCTTTTTTAAAAATTTGCGGAAAAATACTTGAAGGCCTACCAGCCGAAAACTTTTGAATCATGCGCCTTGGGGGATGCTGGGAGTTCACGGATCAAGGCATTGTTTTGTTTACAATCGCTACGGCAGCGCGCAAGCACAAATTTCTTTCTTATCGCACTAAAAAGTATCAGTGACTCATCTCAAAAATTATTTCGTCACTTTGACATAATTTTTGCACCATTTTAAATTATCCTTTACATGAAGTATTATATATGAAAATGTGTGCAATTTCATGTAAAATACATAAAAAAAATACTCATGATTGTAGCTTTTATCAGTTTTGAAATATTTTCATTTAAATAACGATAAGTGTAAAAATTTCAACCTTCGGTCAATTTTGACTGTACCGAAATGGTCAAGAAACGCAATTGTAAGCTAAAACTCTTATATTATAGTAATATTCAATCATTTGCCTTCATTTTGCAACAAATTGGACGTGTCTAGCACAATATTTCGATTTATGGTGAATTTATGAAAAAACTTTTTCCTTATGTTCGCGCAGTAACTCTTCCGATAAATTTTTTCGTGAGATTGTCCTAATGTTTGCCGTATTTTAAATTTGCCGTTACATAAAGTTTTATATGTGGAAATGTGTGCAATTTCATGCACAATACAACTAAAAACAACCCATGGTTGTAACTTATATCAGTTTTGAAATATTTTCATATAAATAACGTTAAGTACAAAAATTTCAACTTTCGGTCAAATTTGACTCTACCGAAATGGTCGAAAAACGCAATTGTAAGCTAAAACTCTTATATTCTAGTAATATTTAATCATTTACCTTCATTTTGCAACGACTTGGAAGTCTCTAGCGCAATATTTCTATTTATGATGAATTTATGAAAAAAAAAAAAAAAAAAAAAAAAAAAAAAAAATTCCTTCCGCGCGGTAACTTCCGAAAAAATCAGAATTTTTTTTTTTTGTGCGATTGTCGAAATGTTTGCACCATTTAAAATTAGCTGTTACATAAAGTTTTATATATGAAAATGTGCGCAATTTCATGTAGAAAAAACTAAAAATTATTGAAGGTTGTAGCTTTTCTCTTTTTCAAAATATTTGCATATAAATCACGATAAATAGAAAAAAAAAAAACCACACGTCGGTCAAATTTGACTCTACCGAAATAGTTGAAAAACGCAATTGTAAGCTAAAACTCTTACGGCCTAGTAATATTCAGTCATTTATCTTCATTTTGAAACAAATTTGAAGTCTCTAGAACAATATTCAGATTTATGGTGAATTTTTGAAAAATATATTTAACTTCCCTCCGCGCGCCGATTCGCGGCCGCAAGTCTCCGAAATGTGTACATCGCATTGTCCCAATATTTGCTCCTTTTCATATTAGTCGTTTTATAGTTTCATATATCAAAATGTGCGCAAATTCATGAAGAATACAATTAAAAATAATTGAAGGTTGTAGCCTTTCCCATCTTCGAAGTATGTGCATATAAAAAAATATATATATGAAAATTTCGACATTCGGTCAACTTTAACTCTTCTGAAATGGTCGAAATCTGAAATTCTAATCTAAAACTCTTACAGTATCGTAATATTCAATCATTTGTTTTCATTTTGAAACAAATTGGAAGTCTCTAGAACAATATTAGATTTACGTGTGAATTTTTTTCTGAAAAATAAAATTTTTTTTACGTCCGCGCGTTACGAATTTGTACATCATTTTGTGATAATATTTTTCCGGTGTTGCTTTTATTGTTTTACAATGTATTATATATCAAAATGATTGGAATTTAGTGTACAATACAACGAAAAAAAATAACTCGTTAGCTTTGACCGTTTTTTGCAAAACCTGATTTGAATACAATTATGTATGAATTTTGTTTTTTTCGCCACCATATATCGTATTATTTACATATGATAATGATATTATTTTTCATTTCTGATTGTTGCATACTAAACTTCAGGCAATGAAAAAAAAGGAGTCAAAAATGAACTCTTAATCTTCAAAAGTAAGCGCGCTGTGATTTTTTGAAAAAATTATTTTTTCCGCTTCCGTGCTCACTCCAAACCGGCCCATACGGGAGAGGTTTTGATTTTTAGGGCTTCGGCGTAAGAGGGTTAATGGCATGTTTGTTAGCTATATTATGACACCATAACTATTATGGCGCCAATAGCTGAAACTTGGCATGTAAAGCGCCATAAATCTGAGCCATGAAACCAGATTGCCATCAGCAGAGTCCTCCGATAACCGGGTACTACCGGTACTAGAAGATGGAGGTAAAGAAGTTACTCTAATGTAATTTGGTCTCTCTCGCTGCCTGATTGTATGCTGCTGCCTGTATCCGTTGCAAGTAAAATTTAAAATTATTTTCAAAATATTGTCTTCTGTGTTAATTTGTATCCCTATCGTTAAATCAGATTATTGTAAGGGTAATTATTGTAATTCAAACACTACCTGTGGGTATATCCATATCTACTAGAAATACCCTCACAATATTTACACTTACTTTCATCTTGTTATATTTAGGTGACCCGCGGTTAACGGCGCAATCACTCAACGGCGAATTGGTTTTACGGCGGTCGTCAAAAATATTAATTAAAAAAATAAGGCATTTTAAAGGTATCTTTACGGCACAATTTTCAGTTAACAGCGCCGCTAGTGCCGTTGTCTAACGAGTTCATATATTTGTAGAAATGCCGTTCAGACCATAAAGGTTATGCAAATTATATTAACAAATTTTATGGAGAGTTATTACGTAGGTATTAGGGTAAAATATATGCCTCTGACGCTGTTCTATGCCGAAAGTATTGAGTTACATAAGTGCAAATTTAGCTATGGATGTGTCGATTCATAAATGTTCATGCTTTTGTTTAAAATGTGTATGAAAATGTATTACGTGAAAGGTATTTTTATTTCTGTACAGAAATATGATACAAAGGCAGCTTTTGAAACTGCCCTTCATGTCATCAAATACAATGTTTTTTCATGTTCTTTCTTGTGAACCGCCGCCTGCCACTCTTCCAAAAATATCGATTTAAAAAAAAAGTGCCAATTAGTGATGGATGTGTCAATTTTATAAATGTTTATGCTTTTTTGTTTAACGTGTATGAAAATGTATTACAAATAGGGTATTTTTATTTGTGCTGAAAAATGATAAAAAGGCAGCTTTTGAAACTGCCCTTCAAGTTATCGACTACAATGTTTTTTCAAGTTCGTTCTTGTATGCCGCCGTCTGCCGCTCTTCCGAAAATATAGTTAAAAAGAGTGCAAATTTAGCGATTGATGTGTCGAGTTTTTAAATGTTTATGCTTTTATGTTTAAAATGTGTATGAAAATATATTACGTAAAGGTATTTTCATTTTTGTACCGAAATAAGATACAAATTAAGGCAGCCTTTGTAACTACGCTCCACGTTGTCGGGATGTTTTTTCATGTTCTTTCTTGTCCGCCAGTTCCGAAAAAATGCATTGTGTTTATTATTATTATGCATCGTTTCCATAAATCCTTTAAAAAGTTATACATTATTTCACTGTATCCAAGAATATTGTATGTATTCTCATATTACTGTATTTTAAAAGACTATGGCAAATTAAAGCCATTATTCCGCGGAGCGGCCAATGTGTGGTTTGTTTAAATCAGCTGATGAATAAGAGTTTGTTTCACCATAACGCAATTTTGAGCGAATGCTCTTGCTTCTAGTTAGCATAAACGAATATCTATATACTTGACTTATATGAGACAAAGTTATTTTTCCTTATACAGCGTGTTTTTAGGTGGAAATTTTTATTGAATATGTCTCGTTATGAATGTGAACTACTTTTTTTCGTTAACAGATTACGTTGGCGGCATGTTTATTGCGTAAAAAATTACGTGATTCCGTTTGCAATAATCTTTTATATCATCGTAATACGAACTTTACGTTATTTATCTTATGTTGGCGTGAAACCAACAGTAAAATATGTTCTTTCAAGCAACCAGTAGTTTTTGATAAAAATGATTTTATCCCAATTTTATCTACGGTTGTGTTTGATGGCATACGTTTACTGCAGTTTTATCCTTGTTGCCGATGTACGATAATAGTCATTGGCAGCTTGAACAGTTTGGGTTTTTTTTTCTCAGCTTCAGTTATAACTAGGTTTAAATTTAACAGTATATTTCTTGATTGATCTTTAATCTATATTGATCTGATCTATAGCGAATAAAGTTATTACATTTAAGATATCTCAGTTCTATTCTATACATAACGCCCTTTATAACAACTACGGTAACTTTGTACTGTAGTACGATAATTGAAATACAAGCCAAACGGATGTTATCCAGAGAAAAAAAAAAAATTATTCTATCGTTTGGTTGTTCATGGCTGTACAGGTTCACGCAACAAGTTAACGTTAAAACCATACTTTCATCATTCTCTTTTGCTGTTATTGAACTTATGTAACTAGAAGATGGATAAAGTTAGGGCATTGTAATTTGATCTCTCATGAAATCGGACTATTGTAAGACTAATGATCGTAACCTAAGCACTACAGCTACCTGTACACTGTATAAACTGTATTATATCTTTACATACTCTAGACACCCAAATGTACTGTACAGTAAATTCTATTGTACTATACTGCATAAATATAATTTTACTTATTGTGCCGTTGTGGGATTACAGCGCCTTTGACTGGTCTAGAGTTTCGAAAGGTGTGCGGTGGCCGTAGGCTTTAAAATCGTTTAGCGTCGAAAATCGCTTGACGTCGGCGGCCAGGAACGGAACCCCTGCCGCTAACCGAGGGCCGCCTGTATTGATACAACAATACTCTTAACTACAGTTGTGCACTATTAGGCCAATTTTGAAAGCAATAATTGACAAAGTTCACCTGTCATTGCCAAAAACGCACAGAAAATAACAATTTTTTATACATAAATCAGTAAGGAAAACAACATAAATAACTGCTATTTTGTTTTCTATTTATACCACAAACTATTCTGGCATCTAAATAATGTCCATATGAACCATCCAAGGGGAGGGAGGAGAATACTTCTTTCTTGGTTAAATTTTACGTTGCTTAACAAATTATCACACTTAACAGACTCCTACTGTTGATCTTAACTCACCGGCATTGATGACCAAAAACTTGCTTCAATTTTGCAATCCAATGTAACCTCAAAAACCAATTGCTGAATTGTCAATGTGAACTGTGAAGTTGGGAATTCGCTAATCACAAGCAAGACTCCTGTAACAGAAAAAGACAAATTTTAATAAAAAATGAAGAACTAAACAAAAGTATAAATAAAAAAATTGTTTTAAAGTAGATATTAGGTTTTCCATACAAACCGGCTCTGAAACCCATTGCCTTTAAGGGGGCCGGCTGGTACCCCTATATATGGGGGTATAGGGTGAAAAACGCAATCGTAGAAAAATTCATGGAGCTTCGTATGGCAATGGAGAAAGCGTATACGAAATTAGTACAAATTCCTCATACTTTCCTTGTTACAGGTTAATTGGTAAACGTAACTTAATAAGCCAAAAACATTGATCCGTACAAGAAAATGTAATATTTCTTGTTATCGTAAATTTTGATAATTTTTGTCAAATAAATTGTCAGCAATGGTATCTGTAGAGATTCCATGGGTTGCATGAGGGAAGTGTATTAGTGTACAAGAAATACTGTACGTACATACGTACGTATGTGGTAAAATGTGGAACCTTACCATTTGAGTGAGGCGATCTCCGAAAGTGGTGACTGAGGAAGAGGACAATTGGCAGAAAACTCTTAATACCTCATGAAACATTAAAAAATGTCAAGAAACATTAACACTAAACTTTACGAAACACATTAACAAATGGCACAAAATGTTAACACTTAACTGTACAAAATCTTAAAATCAAATATCTTTTTTTTTTTAACGAAATACTTAAATTAAATTTCTTTTTGTCTTAAATTTTTTGTCTTTTTTATACTTTAGGGTTTTTAAAAAAATTCTATTTCTTCACCACTTTCAACTTGTTTTTTCATAGTATCACTTTGAATCTTCCTATTTGCTTACTCCGACTAGAGGCCTCTTTGAAAAATAACTATCCAAGGAAGATTGCTTCTGCCTACTTTTCACAATGTTCCAGAAACGATTCTGGCAAACTTTATCGAACTGCGCAAGCATACGACCTGTGTAAGCCTTTTCGGTGTGTCTTTTCTACAAATGATTGCACCTTATGAAAAGCAGCTAGAGCATCCTT
Source organism: Macrobrachium nipponense (assembly GCF_015104395.2). NCBI lineage: Eukaryota > Metazoa > Arthropoda > Malacostraca > Decapoda > Palaemonidae > Macrobrachium > Macrobrachium nipponense. The sequence continues at coordinate 47,039,165 of NC_087220.1, forward strand.
AATTTCTGCCGTTATCATAGGGTCCTCCTCCTCTTCGCTGCTGCTAGAGAACTCTTCTTGACGACGCTATGTTGGCATGACCTCCAACTCTTCAGGTCATCCGTCATAAGCTCCTCTTGGTGCTCCTCGAGAAGGACATTGATGTCGTCCTCGTCGAAGACCAGCCCCCTGGACTTGCCGAGTGCAACGATCTTGTCAAGATCTGGTTGAGAAACAGTTTCTGGATCGTCAAGATCTGGTTGAGAAACAGTTTCAGGATCGTCAACTGTTTCTGAATCTGCATCAGCTTACCCACGTCGAATCCCTCAAAGTCTTGGGCGGATATGGCATGAGGCCAGAGCTCCTCTACGAAGAATTCAAGGTTTGCCTCGAAACCACCTGCCAAGCTTAATCGATGAGTCGGATGCATATCACAATATTGAAATGCTCCTTCCAAAATTCACGTAAGGTGAGGTTTTTTGTGGTATTTCTTGAAAAGATATTTCGTATACAGGCGGCCCTCGGTTAGCGGCAGGGGATTCCGTTCCTGGCCACCGACGCCAAGCGATTTTCGACGCTGAGCGATTTAAAGCCTACGGCCGCCGCACACCTTCTTCGAAACTAGACAGTCAAAGGGGCCGTAATCCCACAACGGCGCAATAAGTAAAATTATATTTATGCAGTATAGTACTATAGAATTTACTGTACAGTACATGGGGTGTCTAGAGTATGTAAAGATATAATAAAGTTTATACAGTGTACAGGTAGCTGTAGTGTTCAGGTTACGATCATTAGTCTTACGATAGTTCGATTTTATGAGAGATCAAATTACAATGGCCTAACTTAATCCATCTTCTAGTTACATAAGTTCAATACAGCAAAAGAGAATGATGAAAGTATGGTTTTAACGTTATACTCGTTGCGTGAACGTGTACAACCATGAACAACCGAACGAGAAAACGACTTTTTTTTTTCTAAGTACAACCGAACTGGATAACATCTGTTTGGCTTGTATTTCGATCATCGTACTAAGTGCAACATTACCGTATTTGTTATAAATGGCGTTATGTATAGAATAGAACTGAGATATCTTAATGTAATAACTTTATTCGCTATAGATCAGAGATCAATATAGATTAAAGATCAATCGGGAAATATACCGTTAAATTTAAACCTAATTATGACTGAAGCTGAGGAAAACTGTTCAAGCTGCTAATGACTATTATCGTACATCGCAACAAGGATAAAACTGCAGTAAACGTCTGCCATCACACACAACTGTAGATAAAATTGGGATAAAATCATTTTAATCAAAACTACTGTGCTTGAAAGAACACATTTTACTGTTGGTTTCACGCTGATATAAGATAAATAGCGTAAAGTTCGTATTACGATGATATAAAGGATTACGTATTGCGAACGGAATCACGTAATTTTTTACGCAATAAACATGCCGCCAACGTAATCTGTTAACGAAAAAAATAGTAGTTCACATTCACAACGAGACATATTCAATAAATATCCACCTAAAAACACGCTGTATAAGGAAAAATAACTTTGTCTCATATAAGTCAAGCATCTAGATATTCGTTTATGCTAACTAGAAGCAAGAGCATTCGCTCAGAATTGCGTTATGGTGAAACAGACTCTCGTATTCATCAGCTGATTTCAAACCACAACATTGGCCGCTCCGTGGAATACGGGCTTAAGTTTGCCGTAGTATTTTAAAATACAATAATATGAGAATACATACAATATTCTTGGATACAGTGAAATAATGTATAACTTTTTAAAGGATTTATGGAAAAGATGCATTATTAATAAAATAACACAATGCATTTTTCGGAACTGGCGGACAAGAACGAACATGAAAAACCATCCCCTGACAACGTGGAGCGTAGTTACAAAGGCTGCCTTAATTTGTATCTTATTTCTGTACAAACTGAAAATACCTAACGCAATATATTTTCATACACATTTTAAACATAAAAGCATAAACGTTTGAAAAAATCGACACATCGATCGCTAAATTTGCACTTTTTTTTTTTTTTTTTTAACGATATTTTGGAAGAGCGGCAGACGGCGGCAAAAAAAGTGCAAATTAGCGATCGATGTGCGATTTATAAATGTTTATGCTTTTATGTTTAAAATGTGTATGAAAATGTATTACGAATAGGGTATTTTATTTATGTGCAGAAATATGATAAAAAGGCAGCTTTTGAAACTCCCCTTCAGTTATCGACTACGATGTGTTTTTCAAGTTCGTTCTTGTATGCCGCCGCGGCATACAAGAACGAACTTGAAAAACACATCGTAGTCGATAACTTGAAGGGGAGTTTCAAAAGCTGCCTTTTTATCATATTTCTGCACAGAAATAAAAATACCCTATTCGTAATACATTTTCATACACATTTTAAACATAAAAGCATAAACATTTATAAAATCGACACTCGATCGCTAATTTGCACTTTTTTAAATCTATATTTTCGGAAGAGCGGCAGGCGGCGGCTTACAAGAAAGAACATGAAAAAACATCGTATTTGGTATCGTGAAGGGCAGTTTCAAAAGCTGCCTTGTATCATATTTCTGTACAGAAATAAAAATGCCTTTTCACATAATACATTTTCACACACATTTTAAACAAAAGCATGAACAATTATGAATCGACACATCCATAGCTAAATTTGCACTTACGTAACTCGATATTTTCGGCATAGAACAGCGTCAGAGGCATATATTTTACCCTAATACCTACGTAATAACTCTCCATAAAATTTGTTAATATAATTTGCATAACCTTTATGGTCTGAACAGCATTTCTACATATGTATGAACTCGTTAGACAACGGCGCTGTTAACTGAAATTTGTGCCGTAAAGATACCTTTAAAATGCCTTATTTTTTAATGAATATTTTTGACGACCGCCGTAAAACCGATTCGCCGTTGAGTGATTGCGCCGTTAACCGCGGGCCGCCTGTACAGCTTCTTGAAGTTCGATATCACTTGCTGGTCCATGGGCTGGAGGAGAGGGGTGGTGTTAGGCGGAAGATAAAGAACCTTGATGAAAGAATACTCCGCTAGGTTATCTTCCTCGAGGCCAGGAGGGTGAGCAGGGTCATTGTCCAACAACAGCAGACGTTTCAGAGGGAGGCTCTTCTCTTCTTAGAATTTCTTCACTGCCAGGTCGAAACAGATTTACCCACTAGGTGAACAAGTCTCGTTACCCAGGCGTTCACATTAGCCCTCCACATCACTGGAAGCTTCTCCTTTTATTGTTACTCATTAGGGTCAAACAAGCAACAACATATAATGACTTCAGTCAATTACAGAAATTACTAATTACCAGATTCGTTTAAGAGAACTCAAGACCCTTTCTCTACATAAAGAATTCATTGCGTTGTGTTACAGACATGAAAGAACATATATACTATATTCTATTGTGTTTTGCCCCAGAATTATTACTTACTAGTTTAACATGAAGTTGTTGCCGAGTTCGGATTACAATAGGCACGGGTAAACCACGATACCACTAATATATATTCAATTTTACCCAGTCACGGAATCCCACGCACAGATATGCATATCCCTAGCGATTTATCCCAGTCAAGGCAAATTAAATAATATATCATATAATACTCATCCAAACTTCGGTTGATTAATCCATCCACTTCAATAAATGCTGGGAAGGAACGACATCGTTAATCGAAGTGAAATCCTTTTCACTCTGATTAAGTTCTCCTGTTACCAACCCACTCTACCAGTACCAATGTTGAGAAACGACTGACTTCATACCCTTTGGCTTTGCTCACTTCTGTGTCGAAAATAATATGTTCGCTCTCTCACCCAAACACACGACTTCGGCCTCGTTCGCTCACGACAAAATTAACAACAAAACGAACGAAGCCACCAAACCAACACGAACCGAACGAAACTATCAAACAACTTACATCGCATTGTTAACCAATTATACAAACCATTCACAAGACAATATTCCTTGGTAACAATGCTTATTACAATTAAATATAAATAAAACATTCATTTGTACACAACCTGCACATTTCCACTTAACGCTATGTAATATAAAGGAACATTTTCCATATACAACATGAACATAGATATTCAATAAAAACAAAAATTGATTTTCCCATGTCGTTATTGTAAGTAACGACATATTCCCGCCACCAAAGTCTAGTATACAATATTTACAACAGTCCCTTTTGAATCAAATCTTTTCTAGTTTCTGCAGCCACCCGAGCAGCCTTCCTGGATGGTCGGGTACTCACTTCAGGAATTTTGGCAGGATCAGGAGTCTCAACTTCTTGCCACAACTCTAACGGGTACAATTTCACAATGGGACGCATGATCTGACCATGGGAGGTTTTGAGGGTAGCTACTCTACATTGTCAGACCCCACATGCACCTGAATCACCTGACCCAACTTCCATTTGTTTCTTGGCCCTTCATCATGTACGAGGACGACATCTCCTATTTTGGGCCAAGAATTTAGTTGGACTCCAATTCGATGAGTCTCTCTTAAAGAAATCAAATATTCATGTTCCCATCTTTTCCATAATTGATCACACAATTTGGATATGTAAAGGAATCTCTTTTCTACATTTTCTGTTTTACTATACAATGGATCTTCAGATACCTCCTCCCAATTAATTGTTTCCTTGGGAAAGGATCTTAATTTTCTACCCAAGATCAGATGATTAGGTGTTAAAATCTCCTTCTGATCAAGGTCCCCCGATGTGTAGCTTAGTGGGCCTGTCATTTATGATAGATTCCAATTCCACCAAAATGCAGGATAATTCATCATAACTGAGAAGAGCTCGACCGACTACCTCTTCATACAGTTCTTCAATAATCCGATCAATCTCTCCCAGATTGCACCAAACCAAGGTGCTCTTGCTGGTATAAATTTCCACTTACACTCGATGTTCTCCAGATGGTTTTGAAAAAGGGGGCTATCTGCCATCGTTTTCAGATATTCAGATGCTGCTACGAAAGTAGTGGCGTTGTCACTCAACATTAGTGAAGGAAAGCCTTTACGGCTGCTAAACTTCCGGAAGGCCATGAGGAATAGAGTCAGCGGACTGATTTCTGACTACTTCCAGATGTATACCCCTAGTGATCGGGCATGTGAATAGTATGATATAAACCCTCTCCGGATTTTGCTTCCCTTTTATCCATAAAGCACCGGTGTAATCCACCCCCGTAACGCTGAAAGGTTGTTTCCGTTGTACCCGGAATTCCGGCAAGGGGTGGGGGTACTATATTAGTTCTATATGGGTTTTCCTTGAACTTTCTTACAGATCACACAATGATGTAACACGCTCTTGACTAGTTGTCGCAGCTGTGGAATCCAGAACTCCTGTCTTACACTAGCTACATAGCATTCACCCCCATGTGTGCTTGCATCACATGATGTCGTCTTATTATTAACTTACTCAGAACACAACCCTTTGGCAGTAAATGTAGGAAATTTGACTTCTTCAGGCAGTGTCGCGTGTTCCAACCTGCCTCTACATCTCATTACATATTATCCAAAAACAAATTCACTGGCGAATTAATGTCAATTTTGGGTTTGTTTCCTCCCTCTTTAGGGCTTTATATTCTTCTGGAAAGTACTCTCTCTGCACGAGAACAATTGTTTTGATCTTTCCTTCCTGCAACTCTTCCAGAGTCAAACCACCAGTTTTTCTGTCATTGGTTGATAGTTTGCAATTCTTATAAATCGCATTATCCAAGCTATGGTCTTAAAGACCTTGTCAGCTCTGCTGAATCTTTCCCAATCCAGCAGGCGTGTTGCATCTATGTCCCCTACAACATTGACCACATGTCCTGTTCACCCTGCATGTGTGTACACCCCACCCATGACCTATCAATTGGCAGGTGTGTGATTTTTTAACCAAGGGGGTCCTCCCACCAAAAGGAGTTTTTTGCTAACACCTTAGTCCTCTTTCCCCGTGTCAACCAATCACTGGGATTTTCAGAAGAGGGTACGTAAGACAGGACTGACGCCCGGAATCAAAGAGTTAATCTCAATTACTCTGTTTCTCACAAACACAGGCAGAACATTACTGGACACAATCCAGCTAAGGGCGACTTTACTGTCTGACCAGACATATAATTGTTTAAACTCCTTCTCATCAAAGGAGTCAATAATAAATTTGCCATTCTTGCTCCTAGCAACAATGCCATTAGTTCCAATTTCGGAATAGTCAATTCCTTGATTGGCGCCACTCTACCCTTTGCCATAATTATATTAGAGCTTTCACCATTTGCTCTATAGGCCACACAACCATATGAAGTTCGCTAGCATCGCAGAATATGTGCAAGGTATCACCAGTTCCCAGGCTAGCACTCCTAGGAAAAGATATTTCAATACACTTCTCTAAGTCCTTGCGTAATTCACTCCATTCCTCTTGTAGCGGTTGGCGAGTTGTTCGTCCCAATCCAGATGTTGCTTCCACAATTTCTGCAAAAATATCCTTGCTTTTCATAGTAACAGGGAGAAGCAATCCAATGGATCGTATATTTGGGCAACGGTATGAGAATCTCTCGCTTTGTTTGACTCGATCTATTAATACTTGTTGGATTTAGTAAGACGTCTTTTAATTATATCCCAATTCAATCCCAATACTTATGAATTTGTTTTTGTTTGGCTTCAATTTGATAAGCAGCAGCAATAGTTTGTATAGACTCGCTATTGCTAACCCATCCTTCAAATATAAGTGAGCCTGAGCAAAAATTTTGTTGGCATTAAAGAATAAATCCATCAACTCAGATTCACTATTAGCCGTAAATTGTAAAATTATCTACATACAAACCCTCTTCAATCTTTCCACTACATTCACTGTATTGGACCGGGGTAACCACGAGACCACAGTGGACAAGTGATGCTTGATGGTTGCATTTAGAAGAAAAGGTGAACATGTAGCTCCAAATAATACTACTCTAAATCTGTATACTATTAATTTACTATTGGGATCTGTTGGATTTTCCAACCACAAAAACGCGTATAATTGCGATCTTCTTCACGCAACTGTACCATTAAAATGCCTTCTCAATATCACCATACAAGCAAAGGTGTTAGTTCTAAATTGCAGCAGGACTCTGAGTAGATCAGCCGTTTACGTGTGGTCCAGTCCATAGACAATCATTCAGACTTAATCCATTTTTACCTTGTTTTGATGAGCAATCAAACACTATTCTTATTGGAGTAGTGGCACTGTCTTTAAGCACTCCATGATGTGCCAAGTAATGACAATCCACATCAGATTTATAGATCACCTTCTCAATGAATCCTCTATCTTCTTGCTCTTGCAAGATTTTCTGATAATGATCCAAGTAATCCACATCCTTCTGAAACTTGATGGTCTGCTGTCGAAGTCGCTCATGGCTAAACCAAAATTTGTCTTCAATCTGAATCTATTGGTTCTCCACGGCAACGCCACAAACATACTGTTTATCAATTTCAGAATGTTGTAGTGCTCTCAAAGTCTTTAAGACCCTCTGGTCTTGTTCTCGCAACTCACTGCAATCTATTCCCAATCTGTCCAAACTCCACAATGCGTCCAGATCAGTCTTGGATTTTCATTATGAGTAGCTTCAATTTCTTCAGTTTGTACAGCTAGCTTCAAAATTGTCACATGAGTCTCCTAGTGGGGAAGCACTGCATGTGCCTGTCACCACATAACCGAATATGGTCGGCAGCAATATTAAGTTTCTAACCCTTTTGAACCCTGGATGCAAAATATTGTAAACATTATCAACCCCTATTAACAATTCAATAGTTGATTGATTCTCAACAGGCAAATCAAAATCTTTATCAGCCAAGTTGATCTTAGTTTTTACATAAAGACTTCAAACTTCTCTTAACGTCAAATTTCTTCGCATATTCTGGCAGCTCATCACCACTATGCAGTCCATTATTATCAACTTATCTTTATGCGGTATGGCTACGCTTATCATCTCGTATTCATGAACAGGTTTACTAGTTAGATAACCTCTCAAGGCTATCTTTTCAACTCCTTTGGACCTATATTGCAGTCTCTCTAGAGCTGATCTTTTAATGAACGTTCTCTCGGCACAAGTATCCAACAGCCCTCTAAGTCGTACCATGCGACCTTTCTTCCCTTTCAGGGGAATTGTTGCTGTTGGCAATATGGATTGCTTTACCTGACTTATTTGGTTTGTCCTGCTCATTTACTGATAGCGTTCCCACTTGTACACACTTTGTTTATTCTTGCTTTGCTTTCCGGTTTGGTCCTTATCACACAAGATGCGATGATGTCTCATCTTACAACCATTAATGCAACTTGGTTTTGTCACAGTCCACACTAAAATGCTTCTTAGAGGCCACACAAAACAAACTAAACTGTAAAGCTCTAGCGATTCAACTTTTCATCTCTGGTTGCGTAAGTTTTGCACTGTGTCCACCAATGTTCTTTTATCACAAAGAGCACATCTTTTGGATTGCTGATAACTGGACTTTTTACATTTCCCTTGGTTTTTGTCTAACAGCTTGGGATTGATTTACTGTGAATGTTGATATTGACGACATGTTTCAGTTTTATTCACATCAGTTGAAACAAAGGTTCTTAGATTGCAAATTTCCTCTTCTAGGTATTTTTTAAAGGTGTCTAATACCAACCAATCGTCTCCACACCTACGCTTCACCGTCTCACTGACGCTTTGAGGCAATTTGGTATAGAGCAAAATAGTATAAAGCTCATTTAATTCCAGCTTTTCACTTTCAAGCGATCTTATTGAGCATTCAAATTAGCTCTGAAAGTTTGCAACGATTCAGAATTGGCAGCAGGAGACTCCATTTCCAGCAATCTTCTCACCAGAACATGCTTAATCTCATCTCTCTTTCCATAAGTAGATAGGAGAAGAGCTACAGCTTGTGGATAATTGGCAGCCTCAAATTTAAATCCGAGATTAATTTCGAAGCTTCCTGTGAGCAAACTTCGTAAATATGAAAACTTCTGAATTGGTTCCAAGTCTTTCCGCTGATGTACTGACACATGGTATAGTTCCCAGAGAAGGAATTCCATTCTAATATATCTCCAGAGTAATGTGGAAGATCCAGGTTTGGGCAATTTAAACACTGGCTGTAGGTAGTGGTCGGTGGTTTGTGTTAGCGGATTTAGTAACTTCAAACTGTTAGTAATAGAGCTATTGAGTCAGCCGATGTGTGTACTGACGTCTCTTGCATATTCAGCTTGATTTATCATTTCATCAGACATTTTTCTTCTTTCTTAACTGAATCCAAAATTTGTTCATCCAAACAAGAACTTTGTTCAAATTATCTAAAAGAGAATCCCTTAGGGAAGTTATAGCATCAATATCAGTTGAATCGATCACTTCGGTCATCTTCCCAATAAAACGTGTGATAACGGATTTATAACCGCCACGTCTACGCGTCAACGACTCCATCGTGACAAGACCAAACTCAGAAAATACAAATACAATATAATATTCAAATTTTCAATAATTAATAAATATGCATCCAACTATAATAACTGGGTTCAAAAGTTAAATTAGCAAATTTCACAAAAGTGATTCATCACCCAATAATTTTCTCCCAAATTAAACAATCAATGAAAAGGATAATTTTATTATACGTGCGTAGTGGAATGTGCAGGCCCTGTCCCATACTTAACCCAGCCCTAAATCTGAAGGGGAAGGACGGGGTAAACCACGATCCTACTCACCTTCTACCACCCTTTACTTTTCACATATTTGTTTGACTCAACGCAAATACGTTTGAGCCAACGCCCTGTAACTTTTATGATGAAAATGAATCCCATCTCTTGCTAAATCACATTCTGATAATAAAGTAGGATCACCCTAACTCTTGTATCTCGCTTTAATTTTTTGTTTAAAATAGTTTTTTCTTTTTTGATAGTTTTTCGGCAGAGGTTCTAGATGGTGTTTTACGTATTTCTATTAACATAACAAAACCTCTGAATTATTGACTGTACGTAGACTTTCTACCAATCCTAGAATATTTTTGTGTGAACACTATTCACCAGGTTAGGGTTATCTCCTGGTACATCTAAGTCATTGCTACCTATGAACAAGATAGTGATACTAGGCCCATAGGTAGTAAGTTCGGTTATCAGGCCAGGTGTCATAAGGTTGGTTGTAACAGCCCCTGGTCTACCAAATGTCTATATTCTAAGGGTTCCAATAATGCCGATCTACCACTATTAAAACAATTCTCCATATGGGTGACATGAGAATGTCCCACAATAGCTACTTTACGATTCATTATTAAATTAAGAGAGATATAATATTCTAACAGAGAAAAAAATTAACATTAATTCAAAGTAAGGGAAAATAACAAAACCAAATTTAAGGCTTAAGGCAAGCAGGACAAGGCCTTACTAATTAGTTAAAACTTCATATTCAAAACTGTTTTAATCAACCTGAATACCCTCTTACCTACAAATGGCGCGAAAAAAAGTAAATTTAATGTTCCTTGCGGCACCTCAAAATGAGAAAAGGAAACGGGTTAACCACGT
>NC_087220.1:47050181-47078836 GCF_015104395.2 Macrobrachium nipponense
TTATGGCTGTACACATGCAATAAGTAATCAGAAGAATTAAAAAAAATATATACGTATATACGTTCTCGGTTATCAGTGAGGGTTACATTCTTGGCAGGGTGCTGATAAGCGAAAACTACCATGAATCGGGACTCTTGGGATTTATGGCACTAAGGTTTGGTTAACCCTCTTACGCCGAATGGACGTATTAAACATAGAGTCAAAATGTCTCCCGTATGCCGAATGGACGTATCATACGTCGACTCAAAAAAGCTTTTTTAAAAATTTGCGGAAAAATACTTAAAGGCCTACCAGCTGAAAACTTTTGAATCACGCGCTTTGGGGGATGCTGGGAGTTCACGGATCAAGGCATTGTTTTGTTTACAATCGCTACGCAGGCGCGCAAGCGCAAATTTCTTTCTTATCGCACTAAAAAGTATCAGTGACTCATCTCAAAAATTATTTAGTCACTTTGACATAATTTTTGCACCATTTTAAATTATCCTTTACATGAAGTATTATATATGAAAATGTGTGCAATTTCATGTAAAATACATCAGAAAAATACTCATGATTGTAGCTTTTATCAGTTTTGAAATATTTTCATATAAATAACGATAAGTGTAAAAATTTCAACCTTCGGTCAATTTTGACTGTACCGAAATGGTCGAGAAACGCAATTGTAAGCTAAAACTCTTATATTTTAGTAATATTCAATCATTTGCCTTCATTTTGCAACAAATTGGACGTCTCTAGCACAATATTTCGATTTATGGTGAATTTATGAAAAAACTTTTTCCTTAAGTTCGCGCAGTAACACTTTCGATAAATTTTTTCGTGCGATTGTCCTAATGTTTGCCGTATTTTAAATTTGCCGTTACATAAAGTTTTATATGTGGAAATGTGCGCAATTTCATGCACAATACAACTAAAAACAACCCATGGTTGTAACTTATATCAGTTTTGAAATATTTTCATATAAATAACGTTAAGTGCAAAAATTTCAACTTTCGGTCAACTTTGACTCTACCGAAATGGTCGAAAAACGCAATTGTAAGCTAAAACCCTTATATTCTAGTAATATTCAATCATTTACCTTCATTTTGCAACGACTTGGAAGTCTGTAGCACAATATTTCGATTTATGATGAATTTATGAAAAAAAAAAAAAAAAAAAATAAAAAAAAAAAAAAAAAAAAAAAAAAAATTCCTTACGTCCGCGCGGTAACTTCCGAAAAAATCAGAATTTTTTTTTTGTGCGATTGTCGAAATGTTTGTTCTATGCCGAAAGTATTGAGTTACATAAGTGCAAATTTAGCTATGGATGTGTCGATCCATAAATGTTCATGCTTTTGTTTAAAATGTGTATGAAAATGTATTACGTGAAAGGTATTTTTATTTCTGTACAGAAATATGATACAAAGGCAGCTTTTTAAACTGCCCTTCATGTCATCAAATACAATGTTTTTTCATGTTCTTTCTTGTGAACTGCCGCCTGCCACTCTTCCAAAAATATCGATTTAAAAAAAAAGTGCAAATTAGTGATGGATGTGTCAATTTTATAAATGTTTATGCTTTTTTGTTTAACGTGTATGAAAATGTATTACGAATAGGGTATTTTTATTTCTGTGCTGAAAAATGATAAAAAGGCAGCTTTTGAAACTGCCCTTCAAGTTATCGACTACAATGTTTTTTCAAGTTCGTTCTTGTATGCCGCCGCCTGCCGCTCTTCCAAAAATATAGTTAAAAAAAAGAGTGCAAATTTAGCGATTGATGTGTCAAGTTTTTAAATGTTTATGCTTTTATGTTTAAAATGTGTATGAAAATATATTACGTAAAGGTATTTTCATTTTTGTACCGAAATAAGATACAAATTAGGGCAGCCTTTGTAACTACGCTCCACGTTGTCGGGATGTTTTTTCATGTTTGTTCTTGTCCGCCAGTTCTGAAAAATGCATTGTGCTATTTTATTAATTATGCATCGTTTCCATAAATCCTTTAAAAAGTTATACATTATTTCACTGTATCCAAGAATATTGTATGTAATCTCATATTACTGTATTTTAAAAGACTACGGCAAATTAAAGCCATTATTCCGCGGAGCGGCCAATGTTGTGGTTTGAAATCAGCTGATGAATAAGAGTTTTTCACCATAACGCAATTTTGAGCGAATACTCTTGCTTCTAGTTAGCATAAACGAATATCTAGATACTTGACTTATATGAGACAAAGTTATTTTTCCTTATACAGCGTGTTTTTAGGTGGAAATTTTTATTGAATATGTCTCGTTATGAATGTGAACTACTTTTTTTTCGTTAACAGATTACGTTGGCGGCATGTTTATTGCGTAAAAAATTATGTGATTCCGTTCGCAATAATCTTTTATATCATCGTAATACGAACTTTACGTTATTTATCTTATGTTGGCGTGAAACCAACAGTAAAATGTGTTCTTTCAAGCACAGTAGTTTTGATTAAAATGATTTTATCCCAATTTTATCTACGGTTGTGTTTGATGGCATACGTTTACTGCAGTTTTATCCTCGTTGCCGATGTACGATAATAGTCATTGGCAGCTTGAACAGTTTTCTCAGCTTCAGTTATAACTAGGTTTAAATTTAACAGTATATTTCCTGATTGATCTTTAATCTATATTGATCTGATCTATAGCGAATAAAGTTATTACATTAAGATATCTCAGTTCTATTCTATACATAACTTTCCCTTTAACAACTACGGTAACTTTGTACTGTAGTACGATAATTGAAATACAAGCCAAACGGATGTTATCCAGTTCGGTTGTACTTAGAAAAAAAAAGTAGTCTCTCGTTTGGTTGTTCATGGCTGTACAGGTTCACGCAACAAGTATAACGTTAAAACCATACTTTCATCATTCTCTTTTGCTGTTATTGAACTTATGTAACTAGAAGATGGATAAAGTTAGGCCATTGTAATTTGATCTCTCATGAAATCGGACTATTGTAAGACTAATGATCGTAACCTAAACACTACAGCTACCTGTACACTGTATAAACTGTATTATATCTTTACATACTCTAGAAACTCTATGACCCAAACCCAATTGTACTGTACAGTAAATTCTATTGTACTATACTGCATAAATATAATTTTACTTATTGCACCGTTGTGGGATTACAGCGCCTTTGACTGGTCTAGAGTTTCGAAAGGTGTGCGGTGGCCGTAGGCTTTAAAATCGTTTAGCGTCGAAAATCGCTTGACGTAGGCGGCCAGGAACGGAACCCCTGCCGCTAACCGAGGGCCGCCTGTATTGATACAACAATACTCTTAACTACAGTTGTGCACTATTAGGCCAATTTTGAAAGCAATAATTGACAAAGTTCACCTGTCATCGCCAAAAACGCACAGAAAATAACAGGTTTTTATACATGAATCAGTAAGGAAAACATAAATAACTGCTATTTAGTTTTCTATTTATACCACAAACTATTCCTTCATCTAAATAATGTCCATATGAACCATCCAAGGGGAGGGAGGAGAATACTTCTTTCTTGGTTAAATTTTACGTTGCTTAACAAATTATCACACTTAACAGACTCCTACTGTTGATCTTAACTCACCGGCATTGATGACCAAAAACTTGCTTCAATTTTGCAATCCACTGTAACCTCAAAAACCAATTGCTGAATTGTCAATGTGAACTGTGAAGTTGGGAATTCGCTAATCACAAGCAAGACTCCTGTAACAGAAAAAGACAAATTTTAATAAAAAATGAAAGAACTAACAAAAGTATAAATAAAAAAATTGTTTGTTCCGACACGGCATACAAACCTTCGTCCTTTTACAATAGGAAGGTACTAGCGGCAGCTGGATAGGTCGTAGCTTTCGAACAAGGGGTTCGGTAGTTAACTGCTTGTCCGACAGACGCGCGCGCGCGACTGGGAGTAAACAAATCACTTTTGCTTTCGGCCTCGCGGTGGATGGACGTGTTGTTCGACGCTCTCTGCCCGCTTCTCGTCGTTTGCTTTCTAAGTATTTGGTTGTAATTGTGTGTGAAAGAGTTATTGTAAGTACAATTATTCTCTTTTTTCATATTAATTGCTACCTCAATTAGTTATTATGATGGAATCTCCTCGCCTCGCTACCCCACGGAGACTTTGCCCGGGTATCGAAGGGCGTAAATGCGGGAAGTTCAGATCGTTCCCGGAGATTGACCCTCATATTTTATGTGCTCGGTGTCGGGGGCGCGAATGCACCCGAGCCGAACCCTGTGATGTGTGTAATGATTGGTCGGAGGCGCAGTGGACTTTGTATGAGGGCAGGAAGAAACGAAGGCCTGCAAAGGAGTCGTCGGAAAGCTCTCCCGCGACTCCTTTGGTGACGGACACTTCGTCTTCTTTCCTGCCGCCCGCTCAACTTCCATGTCTCGCGCCTTCCCCTTCGGGGGGGGTGTCTAGGTCCTTCTCTTCCCCTGACTTGTCGAGTGGTTGGAGGATTGTGGCGCTTAGATACCTGATCATGTTCCAGTGGTGTATTTCGTCTCATGGGTCCTCTATCCGTTGTCTTCGGGCGATAGCGGGTAGAGGATCCCCCTAATCACCCGACTTTGCCTCCTCAGGTGCGGTTGCCGCGAAGGATGACCTCGGACAGGTGTGGGCATCGTTGGGGTTGCAGGGCGTGCCGAGTGTCCAGGGGCTGCTCTACCATCTCGCTGGCGCCGTGGCGGTCACCCATGCAACGGTCTCGACCACCACCACGACCCTTACAAAACACCTGGCTACGCTTCAACCTCCTCACCTGGTGTAGACCCAGCACTCGGTCTCTGTTGAACCCACCCAATACATCGGTGCAGGGGCCAGTCGCCGTAACTCGGGGGAGTGTGATGCCGCCACCTGGGTTTGCCGTGCTGCCGCGACCGGACTTCGTGTGTCCGAAGAGCTCGCCCCTGGACCTCCCACCGGTACCTAGGATGTCTGTGCCGCTGGTTCGACCACCTGTACCGCCCACACAGTCTGCCGTACCTGTCGTGACCACCGCTGCTGTACCTGTACCGTGGGGCTTCCTGCGGGCTCGTCTCGTCTGCCGTTTCCTGGGTGATGCTCGCCCCACCTGCTTGATGTTGTTCCTGGTTCCTAGGCCCGCCGCTGCTCCCGATGCTGGTCTGTTCGGACAGGTACGTCCGGGCCCTGTTGCTTCGGCAACAGCAGCCCGGCTCCGTCCTGGATGACAGATCTGACGTCGGTCCTGAGGAGGTTGACGAAGAAGAAGAAGAAGAGGAGGAAGGTGTCGTCGTCGTCTTCATCGTCTTCTTCGTCGTGGTCGTCGTCTGCCGCCTCTTTCCCCTTCTTCTTCTAAGGCTCCCCCGCCGCCAAGAAGAAGGTCGCCTCCCCCCCCCCTAAGAAGTCTCCTTCGGGAACTTCTAAGGGCCCGTCTCGCTCTTGTGAGGACGGGGGGTTCTTCCGCTGGTCGCCCTGCTCCTTCGGGAGCAGGACCCGTCTCTTCTCCCGCAAGGAAGAAGACTACGGGGACCAGAGGGGTGCCGGCTAACACCGGCACTTCCTCACCTGCTGTCAGTGGTTCGGCCACAGCAGCAGGGTCCGGCTCGGCCACTCGTTCGCGAGAGGTACCGAGTGTACGGTCGCCTACCTGCGACCGTGCAGCCAGGAACCAGACCTCTGAGTCCGCTCAGCGTCAGGTTCACTGGGCACGGAGCGGAAGACTGGTTGACCAGCCCGCTCACCGCGACTCTCACCAGGCCAGCTCTCGCTCTCGCGGCGAGCAGCTGGCTACCCGGGGTGCGGACGTGACGGTCCATGACCGGCCACGGGCTTGAGGCTGGGAAGAGGTCCCCTCCCCCGTTCGACCTGCACCAGCCACGGCTGGTACCAGCGAACTGACGCACGTGAGGATACGCACCGATCTCACCGTGACAGTAGAGCTCGCCGGTCGCCTGACCGTCGCTCTCACAGAGAGCGATCGGGTACGGCGACCAGCACCAGCTCCTCTGACACACGAGACCGGGGCCGCTGTTCTCGGTCCAGCCGTTCTCCACAGCGAGACGGCTCCAAAAGAAAAAAAACCCCCCCCCCAAAAACCAAAAAAAACCCCCAAAAAAAAAACAAAAAGAAAACAAAGAACTAGGTCTTGCAGCTCGATCGCCACCGCGGGTTGACGATCGCCTGCAGTCCTCCAAGCCCGCTGGTTCTACCAGCGAGCGAGGAGAGAGCGTCAGGTCTTCCTCTCCCATACCTTCAACCTCCTCAGGTTATACCGGGAGGGGCGAGGTATTGAGGAGTGATCGTGAGGGGTGCGCCCCTCAGGATCCCGCCACCGCGTCGTACACACCAGGCTCGGTTCTCGGACCAGCCAGGTCGTACGCACAGGTGGTTGGAGGAGACCGAGAGGGGGCTGTCGCTGCTCCTCTCCTTGAGGGAGGAGGGTCTCGGGAGGTGCTCCTGTTCGAGGGACTGGACGGTCCAACTCCACAGGATGCAGTCACTCCTGAGATCCAGAGGAACTTTGCCGAGGTTTATTGCGCTGATTCGTCAGCACAACGACCTCGGGGAAGGATCCGCCTGCTCCCACCATCCGAGCCCTACGTCCCGGCTCGAGTCCGTTCTGGGGCCCGAAGAGGGAACCCAGACCGACGGTGGGTTTGCCGCGGTCGGAGCTTGCGGACTCAGTGCTGGACCAGGTTGAATCGCTTGTCTCCGGGACAAGACGGTTCGCTCAGGTCGAGCAAGCTGCTTCCACCTCCTCTGCTACGACAGCGGCGGTTTTACGTGCCATCGGAAGACCCGATGCCGCCCAAACAGGTGAACCCGGAGTTAGCCAGGCTGACTCCGGGTGTGTCTCTGCAGCAGCTCCTGTCCGAGAACCTGTGGTTCTCGCAGCAAGAGGCACTCGGCCTGGAATCTACCGCCATGGCAGCTTTCCAGGCCGTCTCCTGGCTAGATCTGTGGTCCCTCACAGTATCTAAGGTCGCAGCCAACTCCGGGGGAATTTCTCCCGAAGATGACTCGGCCTTCAGGAGACTTTGCCAGTCTGGAGGAAGAGCCATCTCCTTCCTTGCCCACCAGACGGTGAACCTGTGGGCCAACCTGGTTCTCCGACGAAGGGACGCTGTCCTTACTCGGGTTTCCAGGGCGGCCGGGCGTGAAGCGGCGTTGGGACTTCGAAATGGACCTCTACGGAGTTCCACGTCTCTCTTCCCAGGAGAGATGGTGGTACCGCTGGGCGTTGGAACAGACGGCGCACTGACGACAGTGACCGTCTGGTTCACCAGGCAGTCTCGAAGGCTTCTGGGCAGCCTCGGACTGCGGCCAAGTCTAAGAGCTCGGCTAGCGCTTCCTCGGCGGCTAAGACGGTTTGCTGCGTCGAATGCCCCGGGGAATGAACTCTGTCTTCTTCGACTTCTGGCAAGGGGGCCGTAACCAGCCCTCCTCCCAGCCCTCCTCCTCCCGTGGAGGCTCTGGGAAGAAGTCGAAGAAAGGGGGGAAACGCTAGGGACGGCGTTCCCCCTCACCTGCTGCGGAAGTGGGGGGGTGCCTGGCCAGCCATTGGGCAACTTGGCAGCGCTACGGCGCCGAGACCTGGATTGTAGATGTCCTTCGGGAGGGATATCTATTACCCTTCGATTCTCGGCCACCCCTCACCTCCAACCCGGTCCAACAGCAGTCGTACGTTCCAGGGTCATCGAAGGACGTAGCACTGAGACAGGAGATAAAGACCATGCTGAGCAAGAGAGCTGTAGAAATCGTCACGGATCAGTCACCGGGGGGCTTTTACAGTCGACTCTTCCTGGTGGAAAAGTCTACGGGAGGCTGGCGCCCGGTGATAGATCTCTCTCCCCTGAACCGGTTTGTTCGCCAGACCCGGTTCACGATGGATGACGGCACGCTCAGTGCTCGACTCCATCATCGGGAGAACGATTTCAATGCTTTCAGTGGACTTGAAGGATGCGTATTTCCAAATACCCATTCATCAGTCCTCCAGAAAGTACCTCCGCTTCATCCTCGACGGGACGGTGTACCAGTTCAGGGCACTTTGCTTCGGTCTCTCAACCGCCCCACAGGTGTTTCACGCGAGTGTTCACTCTGGTGTCTGCTTGGGCCCATTCGCACGGGATACGTCTGATGAGTATCTCGACGATTGGTTAGTCCTGGCGCGCTCCCGCTCGCAGTTTGCTACGGGACAGGGATCGACTGCTCGAGTTCTGTCGCGATCTGGGGATCGTTGTGAACTTCGAAAAGTCCGATCTCGAGCCCAAGCAGAGGATGAAGTACCTGGGTATGCTGATCGACACGGTAGCAGGGCGAGTCTTTCCCGCAGACTCGCGGATCAGCAGATTCAGGGAGGCAGCCACACCAGTTCCTTGTCTCGGCAGGAACAGGCGGCTCAGCGATGGCAAGTCGTGATCGGACACCTGTCGTCACTCGAGAAGTTTAGTCCCTCACGGGCGTCTTCACCTGCGGTCTCTTCAGTGGAGACTAAAGGAGAGTTGGTCACAGGCGACGGATCCCCCAAGCTTTCCAGTGTCACTGACACAGGAGGTGAGGGCAGGACCTAGCCTGGTGGCTGGACGACAGGAACCTCTTAAGAGGAGTGCCCCTGCGCACTCCCCCCCCGGACATGCAGCTGTTCTCAGACGCATCGACCGAGGGATGGGGCGCACACCTGGAGGAGTTGCTGACTTCAGAGTGTGGGACGAGAACGACAGCACCTTCACATCAATGTACTGGAACTCAAGGCAGCGTTCCTCGCTCTCCAAGAGTTCCAGGGGACCGCTTGATGGGACACTCAGTGGTGTTGATGTGCGACAACACCACGGTGGTGGCCTACGTCAACAAACAGGGGGGGCTAGTGTCTCTCCCGTTGTACCAGTTGACTCGGCAGGTGCACGAGTGGGTCCGAGGCCCACACTCAATAGAGCTGTCGGCACGCTACATTCCAGGGAAGAGGAATGTAGTAGCAGACACGCTCAGCCGTCGGGATCAGGTGATAGGGACCGAATGGTCTCTACACCAGGACGTGGCGGAAAGGCTCTTCGACCTGTGGGGGCGACCAGTCGTGGATCTGTTCGCCACCCGGCACAACAGGAAGCTCCAGGTGTTCTTCTCGGCCGTGCTGGACCCATGGGCAGCTGCAGAGGACGCTCTTCAACACCCGTGGGACAACCTCTTCGCCTATGCCTTTCCCCCGTTCAGCCTGATTCGCAAGGTGATCAGTCGAGCACTGGTCACCCCGAATCTCAGGATGATCCTGGTGGCTCCCAAATGGCCACAGGCCATTTGGTATCCGGACCTGCTGGCTCTTCTCGCAGGAGAACCGAGAGAGATTCCCCCTTGGCACACCTTCTCGCCCAAAGCCACACGTCGAGCGGCACCACCGAGCAGTCCAGTCTCTACGTCTTCACGGCTGGCTGTTATCCACCATCTCTTGCGAACGAGAGGCTTTTCTCGTAGCGCAGCAACAGAGATGGCTTGGAAAACGTCCGTCAGTCCTCTGCAGCTTTGTACCAGGGGAAGTGGGCCGTCTTCTGTGGTTGGTGTCGTAGACGGGGTCTATCTCCTCTCAGAGCCACTCTTCAGCAGGTAGCGGATTTCCTCGTGTTTCTTCCGCCGAGAGAGAAGCTACTCTCAGTCCCCACAGTCAAAGGATACAGAGCCGCCTTGGCGCTCGTCCTGAAACTGAGGGGATTGGACATCTCGAACTCGTTCGAGATCTCCTTGCTTATGAGGAGCTTCGAAAGGTCTTGCCCACCCACCCGGGGAACTCAGGCCCCCTGCGTGGGACGTGACTCTCGTCCTTAGGAGTCTGACTCGAACGCCGTTCGAGCCACTCCGAGAGTCGTCAGACAGGGATCTGACCCTCAAGACCCTCTTCTTGCTGGCCCTGGCATCGGCGAAGAGAGTAGGGAACTTCATGGTCTTTCTTATGATGTACGACACTCCAGGGGATGGGGATCTGTGACGCTCGATTTCGTCCCGAACTTCGTTGCGAAGACTCAGAACCCGTCGATCCCTGACGACAGGTTCGAGTCATTCACGATTCCCTCCCTATTGGACTTCACCGATAATGATGCGGATGAGATGCTGCTTTGTCCTGTGAGGGCGCTACGGCGCTATCTGAAGAGAACTCGACACCTCAGGCCTGAGTGTCGACGCCTCTTCGTTAGCACCGGTCACCAAGAAAGAAGTATCCAAGAACACTCTTTCTTTCTGGCTGCGTGAGGTCATCAGGAGGGCGTATGAGGCTGATGGTAGTGACGACATCCGTACGTCCCGTCCGGGGAGCTCACGAAGTCAGAAGTATTGCCCCGTCGTTGGCGTTCCGTAAGAACTTCTCCGTGGCGCAGGTCCTGAAGGCAGGGGTCTGGTCTAACCAGACTACCTTTACGTCCTTCTACCTTCGGGATATTGCCCACAGGTCCTTGGATACATTTTCCTTGGGACCCGTGGTGGCTGCTCAACAAGTTGTGTAGCTAACCCAGACCCTCGCAGGCTGAACAGCATCGAGTCCTGGTGTGACTGTGTGGATGGATGTGTGAGTGAGTGAGTGACTGGCTCTCTCTTCCCATCTTTTCCTTCCCCTCTACCTGTGGGCAGAGGGCCATGGTCGTCACTACGCTGGATGAGGACGAGATGCAGGTGAGCTATATGACAGAGCCCCACCTCCTATCCCTTTCACTAGGGATAGGAGCAGAATATCCACCACTTCCTTCTACAAGGGGGGGAAGTGGATGCCTACAAGAGTCAAACCCATGACTTTATATTTGCTCCTGTACAGGAACAAGTTCTTACATTGCTGGTACGAAGAGATCCCATGCCTCTCTCTTAGTACTCGGGTTTCCAGAGGTCTGACCATTGATCCTGGTGCACACCCGATCAATCGGACAGAGGCTTTGGATCCCTCCCTCGCTCTTACGACCAGGGAGGCTTCCAAGGTTGGGCGAACACCAGTCTGTTCACAAAAGACTCAGATTCCAACCCCACCAACGAAGGTGAGTCTTCCTATTGTAAAAGGACCGAAGGTTTGTATGCCGTGTCGAACAAATGACAATTTTGTCCAAAATTGCATTTTTCCTAACTATACAAACCTGAGGGTCCTTTTACACATAGCCCCACCTCATGCCACCCCTCACTCTGCAGTTTTTGCTTGGGCCAAAAGCAAAAGTGATTTGTTTACCTCCCAGTCGCGCGCGCGCGTCTGTCGGACAAGCAGTTAACTACCGAACCCCTTGTTCGAAAGCTTACGACCTATCCAGCTGCCGCTAGTACCTTCCTATTGTAAAAGGACCTCAGGTTTTGTATAGTTAGGAAAAATGCAATTTTTGGACAAATTGTCATTTTAAAGTAGATATTAGGTTTTCCATACAAACCGGCTCTGAAACCCATTGCCTTTAAGGGGGCCGGCTGGTACCCCTATATATGGGGGTATAGGGTGAAAAACGCAATCGTAGAAAAATTCATGGAGCTTCGTATGGCAATGGAGAAAGCGTATACGAAATTAGTACAAATTCCTCATACTTTCCTTGTTACAGGGTAATTGGTAAACGTAACTTAATAAGCCAAAAACATTGATCCGTACAAGAAAATGCAATATTTCTTGTTATCGTAAATTTTGATAATTTTTGTCAAATAAATTGTCAGCAATGGCATCTGTAGAGATTCCATGGGTTGCATGAGGGAAGTGTATTAGTGTACATGGTATACAAGAAATACTGTACGTACATACGTACGTATGTGGTAAAATGTGGAACCTTACCATTTGAGTGAGGCGATCTCCGAAAGTGGCGACTGAGGAAGAGGACAAATGGCAGAAAACTCGAATACTTTATGAAACATTAAAAAATGTCAAGAAACATTAACACTAAACTTTACGAAACACATTAACAAATGGCACAAAATGTTAACACTTAACTGTACAAAATCTTAAAATCAAATATTTTTTTTTTTTTTTTTAACAAAATACTTAAAATTAAATTTCTTTTTTGTCTTTTAAATTTTTTGTATTTTTTATACTTTACGGTTTTTAAAAAATTTCAATTTCTTCACCACTTTCAACTTGTTTTTTTCATAGTATCACTTTGATCTTCCTATTTGCTTACTCCGACTAGAGGCCTCTTTGAAAAATAACTATCCAAGGAAGATTGCTTCTGCCTACTTTTCACAATGTTCCTGAAACGACTCGGGCAAACTTTATCGAACTGCGCAAGCATACGACCTGTGTAAGCCTTTTCGGTGTGTCTTTTCTACAAATGATTGCACCTTATGAAAAGCAGCTAGAGCATCCTTAATTTCTGCCGTTATCATAGGGTCCTCCTCCTCCTCGCTGCTGCTAGAGAACTCTTCTTGAACGACGTTATGTTGCATGGCCTCCAACTCCTTCAGGTCATCCGTCATAAGCTCCTCTTGGTGCTCCTCGAGAAGGACATTGATGTCGTCCTCGTCGAAGACCAGCCCCCTGGACTTGCCGAGTGCAACGATCTTGTCAAGATCTGGTTGAGAAACAGTTTCAGGATCGTCAAGATCTGGTTGAGAAACAGTTTCAGGATCGTCAACTGTTTCTGAATCTGCATCAGCTTTGCCCACGTCGAATCCCTCAAAGTCTTGGGCGGATATGGCATGAGGCCAGAGCTCCTCTACGAAGAATTCAAGGTTTGCCTCGAAACCTCCTGCCAAGCTTAATCGATGAGTCGGATGCATGTCACAATATTGAAATGCTCCTTCCAAAATTCACGTAAGGTGAGGTTTGTGGTATTTCTTGAAAAGATATTTCGTATACAGCTTCTTGAAGTTCGATATCACTTGCTGGTCCATGGGCTGGAGGAGAGGGGTGGTGTTAGGCGGAAGATAAAGAACCTTGATGAAAGAATACTCCGCTAGGTTATCTTCCTCGAGGCCAGGAGGGTGAGCAGGGTCATTGTCCAACAACAGCAGACGTTTCAGAGGGAGGCTCTTCTCTTCTTAGAATTTCTTCACTGCCAGGTCGAAACAGATTTACCCACTAGGTGAACAAGTCTCGTTACCCAGGCGTTCACATTAGCCCTCCACATCACTGGAAGCTTCTCCTTAGCACTTTGTGGGCCTTGAAGGCTCGAGGAGTCTCCGAATGATAGACAAGTAGGGATTTCACCTTGCAATCCCCACTGGCGTTCGAACAAAGTGCGAGCGTAAGCCTGTCTTTCATAGGCTTATGCCCGGATAGCTTCTTCTCTTCGTCTGTGATGTACATCCGACGAGGCATTTTTTTCCAAAAAAGGCCACTCTCATCACAGTTAAAGACTTGCTGAGAACTGTAGCCTTCCTTGATTGTCATCTTGTCGAACATCTTAATAAAGGCTTCGGCCGCTTTCGTGTCCGAGCTGGCCGCCTCCCCATGCCGCACTAGCGAAAGGATGCCAGTCCGTTTCCGGAATTTTTCAAACTGCCCATGAGAAGCCTTGAAGTCTGGGGTTAGCGTTGATGTCCCTTCTCCTCTGTCGTCTTCGGCTGGGCAATCAAATCGCTGAAAATAGCGCTGTCCTTGTGGGAGATTGCCATCTTGGTTGTCGTATCGCCAGCGATTTCTTTGTCTTTTATCCATACAAGAAGCAGCCTCTCCATCTCATTGTGCATGTGGCTCCCCTTGTTGGACAAAATAATCATGCCCTTGGAAGGTGTAGCTGCTTTGATGGCTTCCTTCTTCTTAAGGTAGGTGCCTATCGTCGATGGATTTCAGCCGTATTCCTTAGCGATCACACACAACCGCATGCCAGTTTCATACTTCTTGATAATCTCCATTTTTGTCTCCAAAGAAAGCAACCTCTTCTTTCCGTGAACTTCATGAACTTTCTTGGGACCCATGACTATACTGTATGTAAGTTATGTAGTATACTAATGTAAGTTCTCACACAACACGATAAAGTACAAAGCGAAATCACTAACACGAATTTACGTTAACAAAGGAAATCGTATATGTGAACGAACGAATTCCGTGTGCGTACGATAACGCTGGTGCGATGAAGTGGCCGAAGAATGCCTTTACGTAGAGCACGAGGGGAGAGATGCTGACCAATAGGAGAGCAGGATCTTATTGCGGTGACTATCATCAGGAGCCAATTGGAGAGTGGGAGGATGTTGGCGAGTTTACTCAGTTGGCGGCGCGCGAGTTTTAAAATTGTTTTTGGGGGTCCGGGCGAATCTCGGGACTTTACAGCAACAACCTTACGTAACATGAATTATTTTCGTATGCAGAGGCAAAAAAATCTTCGTATTTGCTTTCGTAACTTGAATTTTTCTTAATTTGGGACTTTCGTATGTCGAGGTTCCACTGTATTAATATTTGAAAGTTACATTTGTGTATCACAGGAGTGTATTTAGTCATGTAAACAACATCAAAAGATACTAATTAGTGAATATTTATTCACAGAAAAATGTGCGTGTGAGCTAGTCCTCCCTCAAATAATTTTTTATATGTTCCCCCCAAAAAATCCACGAATGAGTGCGAGTCTGGAGAAAGCAAATGCAGAGGGTCAACTATATAGCCTTAATAAGCAGGTGGTTGGTATAGTAAATACAAAGAAAAAATGTTGGGTTCACAACATGTGCTTTTAGGATTGAGAAGACTTAATCTCTGCTATTTGTAGGTAGACTGAATGCTTTAGTTGTATCACTTGAAGAGAAATTTCGGCCCAAAAAGTCCTACTTGAATAAGTCACACCTTTGAGTAACACCAAAAACATTAGCCTTATTCTCATGAAACCTCCAGAAACGGTGACATCACAACTGGAGTATGAGTGGCCACAGCATCTGACATCATAATTTGAGAGGACGCTGGGAGTGATGTTGCTACATCTCTAAGACCAATGCTGGTCGATGGCCTCACTGCAAGAGTGATGTCGCAACCCAGTGAGTGTCGATGATGACAAAGGGGCTCTGCAAGGTGGCAGCATGGGAGAGCCAAGGAAGAGGAGTCCTGGGGGAGGAGGGACTGCTATAGGAGCCAGAGGGGTATGCACCTCCAAGAAATGCAACAGCAGCCTATACAAGGAAGGTGAACCTAGTGTCCCCAGTGACTCCCAAACAGCCACCGTCTTGGATGACTCCGTATCTGAAATTAGCTATTAGATGGTTTAACCTCCTCCCTCTCGGGTATAAAATTAGAACCTGAGGGAGAGGGGCTACATTAAACATAACTTCATTCTGTGTTACTCCCCATACTTCCATTGACGAATGAGTGGAAGAAAAGGAGGGCGAGAGGGGGCACACTGTCACTAGCCACAGGTAGAGCGATCGCAGAAGAGGGAGATGTCAAATCATTTATCCGAGGAGAAGGAAAAAACTCCCAAATAGGAAGAGGTAAAACTCTGCAATGTTCTCTCCTCTTATAATACACCCTCGACTGCAACTTGGTCCAGGAACGACGTTCCGGACAAGGGTTAGTAATAGTATAGTGGGACATTGCTTAGTCACGGATCTGCAATTGCAGGTTTTTCCTTCAACCACTTCTCATTCTATATCGCTGGTATGAATCACAGCATCGTGGGTTTGTCTGTGTTAAGTATGCGATGTTTATCAGTAGGCTAAGCCTCGGCTGCGGTCCAATAACCAACAACATACATGAAAAGACTCGCGTCATCATATAAACTGACAATAAAGGTGATAAAACCATTCTCACCTTATATGTTATTGGCATATCTTCATATAATTAGGCTATTCAAGGTATATGTACGACTTTCATTGGTAGGCCAAGCCTAGTTGCAGTGCGATAACCACCAACATACATGAACAGATTCACATCATAGTAAATGACAATAAAAGTAATAAAACAATTCTCACTATATATATTATTGGCATATCTTCATAATAAATAGCCTATTCAATGGATAATTCTACATCACTGAACTCCACCTATACTACGAGTGGCCAGCCACAAAATGTAAATATACGTAAAGTTACGAAAAAGGTGGTGGTATGTACAGGCAGTCCCCCTGTCGGGTTCCATTCTTGAGACGCGTCATAAGCTGGAAAATTGTCAAAAATTCTAAGAAAACCTTACTTTTAATGCTTTGGGTGTATATTTAAAACCATGTACACTGCACTGCATTTTTATTGCATTTTTCATAAAAAAAATTTCAAATATTGATATTATTTTCCATTTTTGGGAGTCATATTTCTTCTGTCAGAATCAGCGTCACAAGCGGCGTACCCTGAATAGGCGTCATAACTTGGAAATAGTTCTGATGATATAATTTAAAATTGTCGTAACCTCAGAACGTCATAAGGCGGGGTACTGCCTGTATATGGTTGCGTTCACAGTGACCTTTATTGTTCGATAACCTTTTAGAAATTTGTTACAGTGGTAATTATAGTAGTTATAACATTTAGGCTAAAGATTAAAAAAGAAACCCACAAAATCGCTGTGTAACTTGTTTACTTCTAAGTATTTACATTTAATTTTACTCCACACTCGAAGGAACTAGATTAGTTTCAAAATATTCCATTTAGATGTTAGCAAGTATAGGTGATAATGAGGACCCCATAGCTACTCCATATTACTGTTTGTAAACTTGTCCCTCATATGTGAAAAAGGGGGTAGTATTGTTATCATGAATAGTGCAGAATATAGGGTTAAAATGTACAGGCTACTAGATGATGAAACTACTTATGCTAAAATAGAGAATCCTCCAACAATCCAAAAGCTTCAGAATACCATTAATCAGAATGTGAAGAAAATGATCAATAGACTAGGTAATGGGGAGGACATGCTATGCAATAAATTATTCTCAAGTAAATTACCTGAACTTGCATATATACATATATGGCAGCCCCAAAATACACAAGGAGGGCTGCCCACTACGCCCTATTGTTTCAAGTAGGAAATCTCCTAACAAAAACTTAGAATTCAGTAGATTTCATATACAAAGTTAAGAAAAGGAATATAAAGGGACACATGGTTAGTTTTGATGTATGAGCATTATTCACCAATGTCCCCTTAGATAAAGTATTGGAATTCCTTCAGACTAAACATAATGAGGGTATTTTCAATTATGTAATGGAGGTATGCAGTGAACTACATACGTACTAGTGTACATACCTCTAAAAAATAAGCATTTAAAAAATTGTGTTAAAAAACCAAATACATTAGTATATGTACTCTACTACCTTAAAAGTGTCATGTTAAAGCACTGTATGTATATTAATATTTCAAAGTTTAATAGTAAATATTATGTAAAGCAAATGGGTACTGCACTCACCAGTGATCAATGTTGAGTTAAGATACTAATGATGATGAATTAGCTGTGCAGTCGAATGAAATGACAATAAGAGTGCACAGCAAAGCAGAGGAGTTACGTCTCCTCCTAGGGGCGTCCCTTCCTCCTCTTCAGGTGGCGTTTCAGGGGCTGGAGGAGCCTTCTTCACTGAGAAATAACTGATAGGCAGCTACTGCATCTGCATCTTCATGCTGCTCAGAAGGTGTGTATAGGGGCTCAATACCCCATCAATGCTACTGACGAATTTCAAGGCATGTTCTAAGCAAGGATCCTGTTCCAACATGGTCTCCTTTGCCTCCTTGAATAACCTGATATAACTGATCAGAAAGTCCAAGGTAAAGCCCCCATCCTCATCCCTCTTGTTCCTTGAACCTGCTGAGTCTTTGGTCGATTAAGGGTTCAGAGTTTAGTGTTGATTAGGGTTCCAACTTTATCCTTAGTGATGTTGAATCCTTCTGTAACAAGGATCTTTGCCAATTTGACTGCATTGTCTATGGCAGAATGTTTAATTTCTTGTGGAGAAATTCCCTTATAATCGTTCGCACACTCCACCCCCAATTTTGTCCTGCAGGAATTTAGGGTCTCCTTCTGCATATCCCTCAGTGATATGTTGATGACTTTCAGACAGGTAGCGATTGTAAATTTTTGCCAAAATCCTTTCAGCGCGATTCACTGTCGTTATCCATTGCCTTCACTAGATCACCTAGATCGAGGGAGTTCCGGGTGTACAGTCCCTTGAAAGCACGGATCATGCCTTGGTCCATGGGCTGTAGAAGAGAGGTGGTGTTCGCAGGGAGGAACTCTATCTGGACTCCCTCGTAATAAAGATCAGCAGGGTGGCCACCGGCGTTCTCCATAAGCATCAAGACCTTGAACTCCATACACAAGTCACTGAGGTATCTTAACTTGTGGAATGAAGCTCTGATGGAACCATCATTCCGTAAGGACTTTGTTGATCCAGGCCTTGAGTTATGCATCCAGACCACGGCAGCGTATGCATATTTTTATTCTTGAGGGCCCTTGGTTTTGCAGACTTGTAAATTAGTCCAGGTTGCAACATGAAGCCAGCTGCATTGCCACACTTGGTGAGGGTCACCCTATCCTTGTGTGCCTTGAAACCTGAGACTCTGGCTTCGTATTTTATAATGTATGTATGTGACAGCATCCTCTTCCAGAAGAGGCCAGTCTAATCCTTATTGAACACCTGAAATACATTAAAGGATAAAGTGAATAAAATATGTAATGCTAATGATGTTTGAAATTGTAAAAAAAATAATAATTCAGTTAAACTATGTAATGTATGTATAAAATCATATACATAAAGTTAAAACCAACCTGTTCTGGACAGTAGCCTTTGTCACTGATTATCTTTTTGAAGCTGTCGGGATATTTTTCTGCAGTGTCCACATCTGCTGATGCAGCTTCACCATGCAACGAAACATGTTTGAGCTGGAACCTTTGCATGAATCGTTGGAGCCACCCCTTGCTAGCCTGAAACCCCTGAAGAGCTGAAGAAGGTCCTCCTTGTGGCTCTTCCTCTTCAGAGGCTTCATCGAAGCCTAAGAAGTCCGCTTCTTGTGCTACGTCGCTGCCATTTGAAAATTTTGTGTATAGGTGCTGTGCCTTCTCACAGATAAATACACGACCAAGGGGAATGTTCTTCTTACAGCAGTCATGTATTCACAGTGCCAAGGCAGACTCCATTCGTACCATATCTTGGTCTCGCACTGTACTTTTCTTCACGCTGTCTAGAAAACTAATACTCACTGCTTTTCTTATTTCAACCTCCTCCTCCTCCTGGATGTACCTGAAAATATAAAGAAAATTCAATAATTAATTGGTGGTACACCCTATATGTTTGTATGTACGTGCATTATTTGTACATTATAAGAACTTTAGTTGGTTAATGATAACATACCTGGTTGTACTTTCATTGACTGCATAAAAACCTACAGCTGCAAAGCTGTTTCCTGCTTTGTGCAAATCAAGCAGTTCCACCTTCTGCTGGAGGGTCATGACTTCCACAGCTGCTTAGGCTCATTGCCAGAAGCTTTACCAGGAGCAGGACGCTTAGGAGCCATTGTATGAATGATCAAAATGACTGGAGAATTTACGAGATGCTGACTGAATGAACTAAAGAATGTGAATGAGAGGTCAAGACATGAGATAGTGCATATAAAGTTGCTGTCTCTCGCATACTTTGCGCACATGCAAGCTCTCCTCTGCCTGTGTTGATCTTGGGGGAAAATGTTTCAAAAGACAAAAATACACTTTGCAGTACGCATTTATTAGTTTATTCCTGTGATTACATTAATATTACAGCATGGTACTGTTATCTGTACAGTAAATATTTTTGTATTCACAAAATACATATTAATATAAAAATGTGTAAGGAGACTGCTGTGATGTCACCAAACATACAATCTTGTTTGTATGTACGTACGTAGTACTGCACACAATGTTATAAAGTAGTTACACTGTCCTACAAACTACCAATATTTTTTATATATGGCCTAGTAAACCCATAATGAAACACTTTTCTCGCTGTAAGTATAATTTCAAAATTATCTTCCAAAACAAAAGAAAAAAAAGAATAAAATGTACTGTTGCGTAGTAGTACAATGTGCAGATCTGTTGGGTCCAGTGTTACCAATTTTGCATTTTTAATACTGGCTTTCATTTTCTTGAGGTAATTAGCAAGAAAATGCCCACACCTGTTACACTTAATATCCTTATCTTTCTTACATTCACTCACCATGTGGCCTGTCTGTCCACACCCGAAACACGTTCCTAACGCCCATTGACATTTATTCTTCTTGTGTCCTCCCTTTCTACATTTAAAACACTTCTGTTCGCGTTCACGACTAACAGACCCTACTCTACCAACACTTGCACTCTGATCTCTCTTGGGGTTAGCTACACTTTCATTACTTGCTCTAATGCTGCTATCAACCACTCGCTCTGCCATTTGCCTTGGCCCTTCTAAAACTGCCTCCCTATAGCTCTTAAACTCTGATATACCCTCAGCTACTTCAGTTCTAACATTGACACTTCTACTCTCTTTCATACACCTATCTCGCTCGCAATCCTCTACCATTTCTTAAATGTCTTTCCACGTCAACCTTGCATTCGTCCATCTCATTTACGAAATGCGGACTGAATGAACTAAAGAATGTGAATGAGAGGTCTAGACATGAGATGATAGTGCATATAAAGTTGCTGTTTCTCGTGTACTTTGCGCACATGCAAGCTCTTTGCACACGTGCCGGCTCTCCTCTGCCTGTGTTGATCTGGGGGAAAATAATGTTTGTTCCGACACGGCATACAAACCTTCGGTCCTTTTACAATAGGAAGGTACTAGCGGCAGCTGGATAGGTCGTAAGCTTTCGAACAAGGGGTTCGGTAGTTAACTGCTTGTCCGACAGGTGCGCTGTGCGCGACTGGGAGGTAAAACAAACCACTTTTGCTTTCGGCTTGCTGGCGTGTGGACGTGTATCATCGCTCTCTGCCCGCTTCATCGTCGTTGCTTTCGCATGGTTGTGTTTTTCTTTTTCTATTTATCTAGTGAAACTGAATTGTAAGTACAATCATTTCATATTTATTTCCATTGAATTCAACTTGTGAATTAAAGGATCTTGGTTTCACCACGCCCTCCGATTACCCGAGTGCCGGGACTGAAGGGCGTAAGTGCGGGAATTCATTTTCCCAGAAATGATCCTCGTATTGTGTTAATGCTCGGTGCCGAGGGCGGGAGAGCGCTCGCTCCGAGCGTATATTTTGGTTGGAAATGTGTAGATGAAAATCGTAAGTAAGTGCTCTTTTCATTATATTTTTTTGACCTGTATGCTCGTTGCCGAGCGAATGCGCTCGGCACGAAAACTTATTTCTGTATGGAAGTGGAATCGCAAGTACAGTATTCTTTTCATTTTCATATATTTATTTTTGATTGTAGCAATACTCATTTTGGATCAGTTTCCGAGCTTACCCGGAAATTGATCCTTTCCCCTTTTTATTTGAATGAAGTGAAATCGCAAGTGCAGTTCTTTTTCATTTTCATATTTTATTGAGATTGCATTGTTTACTTGGATCAATGTTTCCGCTATTTCCCGGGAATTGATCCTTCCCCTTTATTTGTATGAAGTGAAATCGCAAGCAGTATTCGTTTTCATTTTTCATATATATTTTGATTGCATCAATTCATTATGGATCAAGTTTCCATTCATAATCGGGAATGGATCCTTTTACCCTTGCGCTCGGTACCGAGGGCGCAAATGCGCCTCGGATCCGAGCCCTTATTCATTGTGAAGTGAATCGTAATGCAAGATTCTTTTTCATTTATTCCTTTATTATTGATTGCATCAATATTTATTTGGTTCAAGTTCCGCTCAGTCAGGGAATTGATCCTTATGCCCTTGCATTCGGCCGAGGGCACGATTGCTCCCGGGCTCTTATTTTTATTGTTGGGTGCATGGGTGCTGTGCGGGGTGGGAACGAGAACCCCCCCCCACCCCCCCCCCCCCCTCAGCTCCCACTGATGGCCCTTTCCCTTTGGGGGGGGGCGGAGGTTATCTGCGTTCTTCTCCTCGCCCGATCCGTCGAGCGCGGGGGAGGGCGCTCGGTGCCCGATGTACAATTTGTATTCGGGGTCTTCCACTCGTTCGGAGAGGGCTCACCCCCCCACGCGAGGGGACTTCCCCCCCACTAATCGCTACTACTGTTATTTCCGCAGGTGCTACTGCCACGAGGGTGGACCTTGGTGAGGTATGGGCGTCCTTCCATTTGCAGGGCGGTGCTAGTGTCCAGGGGCTGCGGTTCTATGTCTGGGCCTACTGCTGGTCACCCATGGAGTGGTGACCACGCTCCAGGTGACGACATCCCTCCTCACCTGGTGTACTCGCCTCACGTGGTAACAGTCTTGCCTACAGCCGACTGTGAAGTGCCGTTCGCCGTACCGAGAGGGGGGCGTGCCGCCGCCAACTCGTGGTTGCCGCGCTGCCGCGACCACACTTCCGCTGCCCTAGAGCTCGCCCCTGGACCTGCCGCCGGTACCAGGATGTTGCTGGCTGCTGCTCCACTTCCTGTGTTTCCGTGCTGCCTGCCGTACTGCCGATTCTGGGGGCCCCCTGCCGTTGCTGCCGCTGGCCTGTCCCCTGCCGTTGCTGCGCTGGCTGTCCCTACCGATGCTTGTGCTGGCTGTGCCTGCTTGTTCCTGAGATGCCCATGACCTGCTGACGTCGTCCCTGTTCGTGGTGGTACTACCCTAGACTTTGGTCTGTCTGTACAGGTGCGTCCGGGCCCTGTGGCTTCGGCTACAGCAGCCCCGGCTCCGCCCTGGATAGCAGATCTTAGGTCTGTCCTGAGGAAGCTGACGAAGAAGAGGAGGAAGGTGTCGTCGTCGTCTTCATCTTCTTCATCGTCGTCGGCTGCCGCCTCTTCCCCTTCGACTTCTAAGGCTTCACAGCCGAGGAAGAAGAAGGTTGCCCCTCCTCCCTCCTAAGAAAGTCTCCCTCGGGAGCTTCTCGGGTGACCCGTCTCACCTCGGTGGACGGGAGGGTTCCTTCCGCTGGTCCTCCTGCTCCTTCGGGAGCGGGGCCCGTCTCTTCTTTCCTTCCGCAGAAGAAGCTACGGGACCAGAGGGGTACCGGCTAACCCGGTACTTCCTCGCCTGGTGTCAGTGGTTCTGCCACTGCATCAGGGTCCGTCTCGGCTGGCTCGTTCGCGGGATGGTACCGAGTGACGGTCGCCTACCAGGCGACTCCGTGCAGCCAGGGAACCAGACCTCTGAGTCCGCTCAGCGTCAGGTTCACGGCACGGGGCGGAAGACTGGTGACAGCCGCTCACACGCGACTCTCACCAGACCAGCTCTCACTCTCGCGGCGACCAGCTGGCTACCCGGGGACGTGACGGTCCACGACCGGCCACGGGCTGAGGCTGGGAAGAGGTCCTCCCGTTCGCCGGTGCCAGCCACGGCTGGAACCAGCGACGTGACGTGCCGTGAGGACAAGCACCGGTCTCACTGTGACAGTGGAGCCTGCAGGTCGCCTGACCGTCGCTCTCACAGAGAACGATCGGGTACGGCAACCAGCACCAGCTCTTCTGACACTCGAGATCGGGGCTGCTGTGCTCAGTCCAGCCGTTTCTCCACAGCGAGACGGTTCGACCAGGCCTGCAGCTCGATCGCCACCGCGGGTTGACGATCGCCTGCAGCCCTCCAAGCCTGCTGGTTCTGCCAGCGAGCGAGGAGGGAGCGTCAGGTCTGCCTCTTCCCATAACCTTCAAACCCTCCCTCGGGTTTTAGACCGGGAGGAGCGAGGTATTGAGGAGTGATCGTGAGGGGTGCGCCCCTCTCATGATCCCACCAACGACGCCCCTACGTGTTACCAGGCCACCGGTTCCTTGGACTGGCCGCCAGGACCGTATGCGCAAGTGGATGGAGAAGACCGAGAGGGCTGTCGCTGTTCCCCCTTCTTAGGAGGAAGGTTCTCGGAATATGCTCTTGTTCGAAGGGCTTAACGGTCCCACTCTGCAAGATGCTGTGACTTCCGAGATCCAGAGGAACTTTGCCGAGGTTATGGCGCTGATTCGTCAGCACAACGACCTCGGGGAAGGATCGCCGCTCCCAACAGCAGAGCCACGTCTCGGCTCGAGTCGTTTTGGGGCCCGAGAGGAACCCAAATCGACGGTGGGTCTGCCACGATCGGGGCTTGCCGACTGTGTTGAACCAGGTAGTCTCTCGTCTCCGGACAAGAAGGCTCTCTCAGTTCTGGCCGGTCGAACAAGCTACTTCACCTCCTCTAGCGCGACAGAGGCGTTTCTACGTGTCTTCGGACACCGTATTTGAATACCCCTTCGGTCCTCCTGAGGTTTCGACCTCGACGAGGACTGGAATGAGTCGGAGGACGGTATCGGCTCTCTCCTGTCAGGTGTCGATCAGCCCCACCCACCCAGACGACGTCACAGTGGCGGCAGACCCTTACCTACAGTATGAGTTCGTAACCCTCCTCGGGAAAACGTTTTCTCCTGACGATACGTTTTCCCAGGCTCTGAGAGGCCATCGCCGTAAGGCGATGGCTGCTCCTTTTCTTCTCCAACTGCTAGTTCCGCTGGGAAGGCGAGCCAGTATCCAATTCCTCCCCCATTCCCTCTCTCCTTACGGCTACGAGGGAAAGGGAGGGATCCTACAGAGATTTCTCTGAAAGATCCCACGTTTAGGGGCTGCGCTACCGGGGGGGACCCTTCGGGTCCTACCTGACGTAAGCCCCCGGTCGTTGAGGAGGGATCCTGCCCCTTTCTCGATTTCTACGGGAATCGAGAGGACCACCAGCCGATATCGTTTGACGAATTCGGTGGGGGTTTTCGCAGAGTGCTTAGAATTCTACGAATTTCTAGCGCACTCAGAGTGTTCGAGTTTTTTACGATCTCCAAACACTTAGGCGAGACCACGGTCCAAAGTGAGCGAGAATCCCCGATAATTGTTACACGATAATCGGGAACCTCGCTTATGCTCGAATTCCTGTAATTTCTAGCATTTGGAAGAAGACTGCTGCTGAAAGAAGAGTATCTCACAGTAGGCGATTAACCTGGAATAGAGAAGAACGGACGGGAACTTCCAGTTTGGCTTGAACTATCGTCTTCGGTATTCTGTTCACCATTGAAGCTTTCCTTTGGGAAAGACTTCTCCTTCACTCTCTTGACTAGAGAACCGAAGGCGGTCGATCTCCAATCCTTATTCTTCATTCCTCGAGAGAAAAGAATTTAGGATGGAGGTCGTGGTACAGAACCTACAAATATACTACGTATATTACCCTCGCGACATGATTCTTTTAACAGTTGAATTGTCCGGGGGGTAGGCGCATACCGTAGTTAACTCTACGGTTTGTGACCGAGACGAATTGTATCTTAATTGAACTGCAACTCGGGGTTGCCTGCAACCTCCCAGCAGTTATCAGTTTCGATTTTAGATACTTGGTATTGTCATGACAACACCAAATCAGCTTTTGTATTTACCGAAATCCGTTTCGGTTAAATATAATTGCTCGAGCGTATTCTTTATGCTCGATGGTTCTAGCCGAACGCATTCCTTCGTGGAAAATAATGGATTACCTGGCAACTCAGGATGACGAGTCACCGAGAGCTACTGCGTATTGAACTGCCTGATAGCGGCTCAGTATCAGCTAGGTCTCGGAGATGCACGGTCGGTTTACGTCTCTCTCCCCTGGTTTGATTGACTACCGAACCGTTATCTTGCCCAACAATCATGGACTTAGGTCTCTGATTAAACGGGGAGGTCTCGCAATAATGAAGTACCATCTACTGCTGTGACGCTCGATTTCATCGCCTTCGACATTGCGAGAATTTTCAACAGAGATATCTCTTGGACTCTTTCATCTTTCGGTTTACCGCACGGTAACAGAAGTCTGTACTAGTCACCCGCTGCATCGCACCGCGATAATGCGAATGATTTTTGCAGACATCTGAGTTTGTCTTCAAAATATCTCTTATTTCGTAGGTGTGCAATTATTCATTGCTCGCCCCGAATTAACAGATATGTCAGAAGACATCGCCTACTCTCCGACTGACAGCTCTACTTCCAAATGTTCAGCCCATGAGAAGCAGTTCTTCAGGCAGTATTTCCCTGTCTTCATTACTGAAAAGCGCTCCGCTTTTATTGCAACTACGATCCTCACCGGACAGCAATGAATAGCGGTTAGCGTTCTCAGTCTTTGTAGCACAGGTTCAGAATCTTGAGAATCCTTCTCTCGGTTCAGCTGTGAAAGACGTAGGTTGCATTTTCTGTACACCTTCGTCTTCAACGACACATAGTGTTGTTTCTCCTTAGCCGAGAACTCAACTATA
This sequence comes from Macrobrachium nipponense, assembly GCF_015104395.2. Lineage (NCBI taxonomy): Eukaryota > Metazoa > Arthropoda > Malacostraca > Decapoda > Palaemonidae > Macrobrachium > Macrobrachium nipponense. The sequence continues at coordinate 47,076,252 of NC_087220.1, forward strand.
CTATAAGATATCTTGCCATCAGGGACCTCGGTCTCTAGAAGGCAATTGACTTTCGCCTGTTGGGCACATGCCTTAAGAGAGTCATCACCTTGCCTTCTGGCATCAGTTGACGAACAAATTATTTGTTTAGTCTCTTGGCATAACCCTTTTAAGGCGAAGGTCACGTGACTTGCTCGGGTGCTTGGACAACTTGCCTCCTACTGAACGCAGTCAGTCGGCAGCTGTCAGAGCGCCCAAGTCTGTTACGAAACTTCGCTGTGGACTTAGTTCGGTTGTTCCATAACAGTCTTTTCTTCGTCCTAACGGCTTGTCACAGTACCCCACCATACATCGACACCACCCCACCATTGAGTGTCGGTGTCCTATCCACTACCGAGAAGAACACTTCGCTGCAGAAGGATAGACCAGTATGGGTACAGGACATCACCGAAGTCGAGAAGAGGGATAGGTCATACGACCATTCCCCTTCTTTTCCTCTGAGGTAATTGCATGACTTTTCCTGCGAAGTCAAGCATCCAGGGGATGGGGATTCGTGATGCTCGATTTCGTACCGAATTCGTAGCGAAGACTCTGAACCCTTCGGTTCCTGACGATCGGTTAGTCCTTCACAATCCCCTCCCTAATGGACTTCACCGCCTTCGATGCGAAGGGGAGATCTGCTTTGTCCTGTGCAAAGCGCGACCGCGCTTTCTGAAGAAACTCGACGTCCCAGGCTGAGTGTTGAAGACTCTTCGTCAGCACCAAGATGACCTAGAAGTACACTCCCTCAAGTTATACAAGAACTTCTCCGTGGCGCAGGTACTGTAGGCAGGGGTCTGGTACAACCAGACCACTGGCACCTCCTTCTACCTTTTGGATATTGCCCACACAGGTCCTTGGATCGTTTTCCTTGGGACCCGTGGTGGCTGCTCAACACGTTGTGTAAGCTAACCCAGACCCTAGCAGGCTGAACAGCATCGAGTCCTGGTGTGACTGTAAGAATAGATAAGTGAATGAGAGAGTGACTGGCTTCTCTTCCTATCTTTTTCTCCCCCTCTACCTGTGGGTAGAGGGGTACGGTCATCACCTTGCTGGATAAGGACGAGATGCCGGTGAGCTACTCGACAGAGCCCCATCCTATCCCTTTCACTAGGGATGGGAGCGAATATCCACCACTTCCTCCTACAAGGGGGGGGGAAGTGGATGCCAACAAGAGACAAACCATAACTTTATGTTGCCTCTTGCAAATAGGAACTTGTTCTTGTTTGCTGGTACGAAGATATCGCTTGCCTCTCTCTTAGTACTTGGTCCAGAGGTCTGACCATTGATCCTGCGGTGCACACCCCGATCAATCGGACAGAGGCTTGGATCCCATCCCTCGCTCTTACGACCAGGGAGGCATTCCAAGGTTGGGCGAACACCAGTCTGTTCACAAAAGACTCAGATTCCTCCCACCAAGAAGTGAGTCTTCCTATTGTAAAAGGACCGAAGGTTTGTATGCCGTGTCGGAACAAATGACAATTTGTCCAAAATTGCATTTTTCCTAACTATACAAACCTGAGGTCCTTTTACACATAGTCCCACCTCATGCCACCCCTCACTCTGCAGTTTTTGCTTGGGCCAAAAGCAAAAGTGATTTGTTTGACCTCCCAGTCGCGCGCGCGCGCGCCTGTCGGACAAGCAGTTAACTACCGAACCCCTTGTTCGAAAGCTTACGACCTATCCAGCTGCCGCTAGTACCTTCCTATTGTAAAAGGACCTCAGGTTTGTATAGTTAGGAAAAATGCAATTTTGGACAAATTGTCATTTCAAAAGACAAAAATACACTTTACAATACGCATTTATTAGTTTATTCCTGTGATTACATTAATATTACAGAATGGTACTGTTATCTGTACAGTAAATATTTTTGTATTCACAAAATACATATTAATATAAAAATGTGTAAGGAGACTGCTGTGATGTCACCAAACATACAATCTTGTTTGTATGTACGTACGTAGTACTGCACACAATGTTATAAGGTAGTTACACTGTCCTACAAACTACCAACATATTTTATATATGGCCTAGTAAACCCATAATGAAACACTTTTCTCACTGTAAGTATAATTTCAAAATCATCTTACAAAACACAAAAGAAAAATGAATAAAATGTACTGTTGCATAGTAGTATGATGTGCAGATCTGTTGGGTCCAGTGTTACCAATTTTGCATTTTTAATAAAACAAAAAATATTTGAAGGTTGTAGCTTTTCTAATTTCCGAAATAATTGCATATAAAAAAAATCTAAAAAATTCTACATTCGGTCAATTTTAACTCGTCAGATATGGTCAAAAACTGCAATTGTAAGCTAATACTCTTACAGTATAGTAATATTCAATCATTTGTCTTCATTTTGAAAGAAATTGGAAGTCTCTAGGACAATATTTAGATTTATGGTGAACTTTTGAAAAAAATTTGTCCGCACATTACGAATTCATGCATCATAGTGATAATATTTTCTCTGTGTTGCTTTTATTGTTTTACAATGTGTTATATACGAAATAATTGCATATAAAAAAAAATAAAAAATTCTACATTCGGCGGTCAATTTTAACTCGTCA
>NC_087220.1:47079336-47104261 GCF_015104395.2 Macrobrachium nipponense
AATTTTAACTCGTCAGATATGGTCAAAAACTGCAATTGTAAGCTAATACTCTTACAGTATAGTAATATTCAATCATTTGTCTTCATTTTGAAAGAAATTGGAAGTCTCTAGGACAATATTTAGATTTATGGTGAACTTTTGAAAAAAATTTGTCCGCACATTACGAATTCATGCATCATAGTGATAATATTTTCTCTGTGTTGCTTTTATTGTTTTACAATGTGTTATATACGAAAATTATCGCAATTTAGTGTACATTACAACGAAAAAAATTAACTCTTTACCTTTAACCGTTTTGCGCATAGTGCCATTTGAATACAATTATATATGAAATTTTGTTTTCGTGCTATCATATATCGCATTATTTATATAATAATGATATTTTTTTTCATTTCTGATGGTTGCATAGTAAACTTCAGGCAATGACAAAAAAAGGAGCCAAAAATGAACTCTTAACCTCTTCATTACCGAAAGTTTTGTTTGGAGGTAGGTGGGTACACCATTCAAGTCTACTACACCGCACCGGGTGCATAAAGGTGGTATGCGTAGTACCACCAAAACTCCTCTTTTCAGATAGGGACTTCCAATCATTCTGTAATTTCGGTTTTGAAGAGTTTGGAGCAAAATAAACAGTATGCCACGATGCCAGACGTATGATGAACCCAAAAAAATATTATTATTGCTTATAATAGTGTGTAGGTGACAGATGAACTGCGTCTCAACAAAATAAAAAATCACAAAACCAGACAAGCGTAAACATGTAATAACTTCTACCCAAGTAAAAAACCAGTTGTATCATCATTTACTGTATTTATTTATTTATTCACATTACATTTTTACAAATAAAAGATATGAACACCAGATAAATGAAGGTAGAAATAAAGCCTTATAGTAAACTTTATATATATAAAAAAAACCAAACCAGAGAAAAAGCGATTTTTTCTGAGGACAAGAAACTTGAAAAATAGTTTAGATACCCCCTGATGCCCCTAAAGTTGTTTTCTGTGATGAAACTAATCTTAGAAAAACGTAGAAAATGACATTGACCAATTTTTGAAAGATATACTATAAAAATTGCGATTTCCATATTTATTGGCGGGGCTTTCGCTTTAGTTTTTGCTCTTTTTTTTTGTTATTACGTGCTTATTATACGGTTCTATTTTGATAATACTTTATGTGCATGTTCCAGGTGCGATATACCAACATTCTGTAAGACCGAATTTCTATTCAAGACCGTAGTTTTCTCACCGCACCACCAGTGTCCCTTGTACAAGGGACACTGAGTTTCACATTTTTTTTCATAAAATCATTTATTTTCCCTGTAGGATGACACAACTACAGAATATGCGTTATTATAGTGCTAATAATACCTGATAATTTCATTAGCCTGTCTTGATTAGTGTATTTTTGGCAAATATTTTTACGATCGGCACCCCTCCAAACTTGAGTCACTACCGAGAGATTCAGTTCGGCAGCAAACGCAATGTTTACATTCTGCTCACCCACGGTAAAGAAGGGGTTAATCTTGAAAATGACAATTGCTTTTGATTCTACCTGTCCAAAACTGTGGCAATTCGTTTTACTGGAAGTATTCAAAAGGAAACGACATCAAATATTGAGCTGAAAGAGAGACTAATGCCATATGAGGAGGAGGTGAAGTTTATAGGGATGATCTTTGGTAAGAAGCTAATGTGGACTAGTCATATTTGCTCCTTGAAAATTAAGGTGAAGAAGTCCCTTAACATTTTAAAAGTAGTCTCAGGTTTTAAGGGGGTGGGGAGAGGGGGGGCTGATAAGATGTCACTTTTATTACAGTTATATGACTCATTTTGTAAATCAGAGCTTGAGTATAATTGCCAAGTCTACTCTCCAGCAAGTGCAAGCAAACTTAAGGAGTTGGATGTAGTTCATCATGCTGGTCAAGAATATGCTCTGATGCATTTAAGACATCTCCAGTTGAAAGCTTGTATATACCGACACTGAAGGGCCCTCTCTAGACTTGCATCAAGAGGTACTGGGACTGTTCAAATTAAGAGGTTCCCCAGAAAACCCTGCAGTATCTATTCTTAACCAAAATGATCCACAGCAGTTTTCAGATGCTAGAGCATCTAAGCCTTTTTGTGTAAGAATTAATGCTGCAGTTGACAGCATGTTTATTAAAGACCAAAAAATTAAGGCAATTTGTTGCTCTAAGTTGTCTCCTTGGTTGACCCCAGAACCATAGTCTGTCAAAACGCTGTGGTTAAAAATCGATCAATGTCAAAGAATTGAAGAATCGTTTACTTGATCATGACCAAAAAAAAATTGGGTTCTGTCCAACTATTCACTGATGGATCAAAGACAAAGTGGTGTTGATTGTGCTCATGTTCATGGGAATAATGTGTTGGCAGACTATCTAATAATGCCTCTATTTTTACAGCTGAATTAATTGCATTAGCCAGATATATTGAGATTTCTGCTCTATGGGGTAATAATGTCACCATATACTTGATTCTTACAGTGCACTCATGGCCATTAACTAATATAACCCTAAACATCCAATTATTCAATATATTCAAGAATGGTTGTATAGGCTTGCTTCCGAATTCAAATTAGTCCATTTTTGCTGGGTCCCTGTCCATGTAGGTATTGTTGGTAACAACTTGCTTACCATGAAGCAAGATTTCTTTACCAAAGATGACATTCTCTTCCACCATATTCCTGCTACTGACATGAAATGGACTATTTGTTCATATATCAAAAATAAATGGCAAGCACATTGGTCTTCTCCCCTTTTGGTCAACATCAAAAAGTACTGGAAGATCAGACTAAGTAATGAACTTTGGTCATCTGGATTCCAACAAAACCGCAGGGTAGAAACTATGTCGTCTGAGAATTGGCCATACACGATTGACCCACCCATTCCTTTTAAGAGAGGGTAACTGCACCAGTCTGTATACAGTGTGGCTCCTCTTACTGTGGAACACACATTACATTGCCATAAGTAGTCTGCAGCACCGCAGACATGGATTAGTTGGCAGGGGTATAGCAGAACTGCTTGGTCTGGATGTAGCAGTTAATAACATTGTTGAATTCTTGAGAGACATTAACCTTTTTAATGAAATATTAATATTGACCTTGATGCATTACCCCCAGATGTTGAAGCCTTGCCTTATTCTTTGGATTTGATGGAGGGTGAGGATGTTTGGCTTGCCACCTCGCCTGTAGGACTCGAGTACTCAATGTGCCTGAGCGAGGGCAAAGTTTCAATGTCAAACATTGCTCTCAGTGCTGGATCTGATCTCGACGGACATCATGACACCTTGAGCACTGTGGGAGGGGTGTATATCCAGTTGGTACCCCTTGGGCAGCCTTATATGCCGTAACACTGTCCTCTTAAGTGTGGCTCCATGGTGGGTGGGGTGCTACCTGGACGAATTATCGATTCTTCATCTTCTGAAGACATTGGTAGAACCTTCTGTTGACGACTTTGGCAAGGAGAATTCTGATAAATCCTCCATTATGACTTTGGAGCCTTTTTCAAACTAAGAAATCCTTTTTACTACCATTTTGTACATGAAACTGGTCCCTTTAGACTAGAATTATGACACTTTATAGAATTGTGTAAATTTGGGATCATTAAAGAATTATGAAATATACGACAAAAATTATGCTTTTTTGAATACTGGTTATTTTTCAGTACTTGAGATGGAAGCTCACAGAGTCGACAAAGAGTTCAGGTCAGATTCTATTGAGTGTTGAACTTGTGAAGGCAGAATAGGTCCCTAGGTATCTTGACATTTAGACCACCCAATAAAACTAAGATCCTAGTAGAATAAGTAAAACTTCCAGACCCAGATAAGTGGTTAACTATTACCACACATGGTGAGAGAGGCAAACTCTTCAAGGTGAAGAGGTTGGTAAGCCAGTTGACTGGCAATGTTGGAAGTCCAGAAGTAACTTTTGGCTTAAAACTTTTTTAGTACATGCCAAGACAGATGTTCAATTGGTAATGCTCCTCAATTTAAAGCTCAATCCCAAGGGCATGATAAAGAGAGGCAAAACCTCACTTAATTTGAGTTATGAGAAGAGTGTGTTATCTTTAATGAAGACAAATGAAGTGGATGAGAAAGAAATTTTAGAAATTTGCCCAGATGTGGTTTGGAAGGTTTTCAAAGTGCCCTGCTTGTCTATGCTTATTTTAAAAACTTTAATTATTTTTGACGTAAAATTATGAACAGTTCATAACTATGGACCGAGAGTGCTTCAGTGCATTAAATTTTTTGGTTTTGGATACTCCTGAAAGGTTTGTACAATGAACAAACCATGAATTGTGTGGCCAGCCTGAGCATGAGAAATGTTCTAGACTTGTAATTTGTGTGAACTGTAAGGGTGAACATCGAGCCCATGATAAGAAATGTAGTGCATTCAAGAAAGAACAAGAGGCATTGCTAAAATCTATTGCCAAAACATAACAGTGTGGGACAGGCCAAGAAGCTGTTGGCAAAGAAATCTTATTCAGATGCATTGAAGGTGCAAAAATCCAATACTGCTACTTTTGGGCCCCCCCCTGGTGGGGCTTCCTGTGCCTCCCCTGGTGGGCCTACCTGGCCCCCCTCTGGTTGAGCTCCTTATGTTGCAGAGACTCGACGCAAGACGGGACCTTGTTGGTCCCAGGGTTCAAGCCAGGTCTCAGTATGTTGACGATTTCTCTCTGTCATGGACATTGCCTGACATTGAGCCTTCACCCTGAGATAATGGTGAGAAATAGAGGCCCTCTCTATTCGTCAGAAGAGCGCCCTTTCTCCCTCATCGCCTCATTAGCGGTCACTCAGCCATGATAGGAAAACCAAAAGTAAAACTTGACAGTGCAAGTGAAGGCCCATCATTTAAAAGATATGTGACACCTAGATCTAGATATCAAGAAGTAGCGGTAAAACTGATAAGATCTCTCTCACCAGGACACTAATTCCTAAATTAGTTGAGAATTTCAAGATCTCTCTCACCAGGACACTAATTCCTAAATTAGTTGAGAATTTCAAGATCCCTTCATCCTCTAGATAATGGCTCTCATGCAATGGAATATCCGTGGCTTTATACCAAATAAGAGAGCAAGTTTGGGTTCTGTCTAAAGCACATGATATATCTGCAATGTGTGTACAGGAGACAAAGTTGGAAGAGCATACACCCAAACTTGGGTTTTAATTATTCACTTTATAGGTTTCGAGCCCTGATAAGTGCACATGCTCAGGGAGGCACAGGCATCATAGTCCAAGTCTGTTAATCACAGGGTTGTTCAGTTAAACTGTGTTGCAGGTTTGTGCAGTTCAAATTTTCAATTATAAATGTATCACTATTTGTTCATTATACTTAAATCTATCATTAGCAAATAGATTGCAGGGTGATCCCCATCAACTAGAATTGAACGATCTACAGACATTGATAGACCAGCTTCCTCAACTTTTCATTCTGATAGGGGATTTTAATGCAAAGCACACACACTGGGGAGAGCCAAACTGTGACTGGTGGGTTTTGATAATAGAATAACTGCTAGACCTAAATGACATCACTTTAATGAGTGATGGTTCCCCTACACGACATAACATTTTTCACAATACTGATTCGGCCATTGACCTCACTATCTGTTCTTTGTCTTAGGTTAGATTATGAATGGGTAGTGGACCAGAATGATCATGGCAGTGATCATTGGACCATTCACTTGAAGTATAAGCAAAATATTCCTCCCCTTGTTTACCCAATGGAAGGTAGGGGAGGGTAACTGGGAATTATTCAAAAAATCTAAAGTTGATCAAGATATAATTGATTTATTTTCAGAGCCCAATATCTGCTTATGAGTCTTTTATTAGTATATTGCTGTGTGGCACCATGCTGTCTATTCCTCAAACTTCTAGTAAACCTTGGCGTCCTGTAGTACCTTGGTGGAATGATGCATGTGCCTTGAGCCGAAAGATAACGAGATATTGTAGATATCCTTGCTTAGTCAATAAAATTATCTATAAAAGCAAGCAAAGAGGGAATCCTTTTATAGATATATAAGTGAATTGAAATATGATTCCCCTATGTCATTACTCTGGAACAGAATTCGAAAGCTGCAAAAGAAATTTTCTCCACCTTCCTTGCCTATATTGAAAATTAATGGCTTCCTCATATCTGATTCTGCATAAGTTGCAGAAACCTTTGGTAGGCATTTCTTCAGTACATCTAGTGCCCTACACTACTCTCCTGCATTCAGGAATATCAGGGACAGTACCATGGTTGTTCCTCCTGTTAGTTTAAATAGTCTTATAATCTTCCTTTCACCATGGAAGAATTAGTTCATGCAATCTCGTTATCTTCCCCAACATCTCCTGCAGAACATGAATATATTGTACACCATGATTTTTAATCTTCCTAGAAGTATAAAGCAATTTCTTTCCGATATTTTAAACGTTTTTTGGCTTTCAGGAACTTCATCAGAAACTTGGAAGATATCAATCATTGTTCCTGTTTTAAAACCTTTTAAAGATTCTATAGGGCAGTTGCTCTAACTAGTTGTGTTAGCAAGATATATGAGAGGATGGTCAATGCTGGACTTGTGTGGTATAGGGAGTCAAAGAATCTTTTATCTAACCGAAAGTTTGGCTTTACTTCTGACCCTTTGATGTTCCTTACTCAGGAGATACAGAATGCTATTGCTGTGCAAAACCAGGCTATTGCAGTGTTCCTTGACTTAGAAAAAGCTTATGATACTACCTGGCGAGGGGGTATCCTTATGCAACTTGTTGACTGGGGTATTGTGGGCAATGTTCTATTGTCTTAAAGATTTTTTTGTCAGAAAGTTACCTGAAAGTAAGAGTGGGCTCCTGCATTACTTCTGCTTATCCTCAAGGAAAAGGGTTTCCTCAGGGAAGCGTCTTAGTCAAACACTTTAAAATAGCTGTCAATGGTCTACTAGAAAAAGTTCCTGCTGGGGGTATGGTCTGGCCTTTGCTGATGATTATGCAGTAAACTATAGTAAGTCTATGGCTGTTGAAGCTTGTCAAAAGATCCAGACTGCTATTAATGCTGCATTGTCATGGGCCAGTGCTAAAGGGTTCAAATTTTCAAACTAAAAAACCGAAGCTATACAATTTTTCGACTAGAAGAGTAGAAGAGATCCCTATATTGTTTTCAAAAGATTCCATTTTACCTTCTGAAGATAGCATTAAGTATCTAAGTTTTACATTTGATAAACAAAAATAACTTTTACTCAACATGTTAATGAAGTTGTGTGTAACATGAAGCTTCGTCTTCTTATTCTTAAAGTTATGTCAGATTTTAATTTGTGAGCAGATCAAATCACCCTTTTGATGATGTACCAGGTTTTATGCCTAAGCAAAATTGAATATGGTTGTCAATTTTATGGTTGTGCATGCAAGACAACACTGCAGAAATTCGAAGTTATCCATAACATGGCTTAATGTATTTGTACGGGGGCCTATAAAACCTCACCAGTAGGAAGCTTATATGTTTGAGACAGGTTTTCCCTCACTATTTATCTTTAGGGAGGAATTAGGCTTTGGATGCATATCAAGCGTACTTCCGTCAAAGCTGAACCCCAACTATAAGTACGTTAAAGAGCCAACTGAAGGAGTCCCAAATAGACCTAGACTGCCAAAGATGGCTTGAAATTTGGCTAGCAATAGACCCAACTTAGAGATCTGCCCAATTAGTGACTGCAGGAGTAACAGTTCCGATGATCAGTTGAGAGCAAGTTTCTTGGATCATGCTTCCGAGTATGGAGATTCTTTTCATATATATATGTATGTGTATACTGATGGCTTGAAGGGTTCTGATGGTGTTGGTTGCTCTGTAGTGACAGGTGATAGTATCATGAAAAAGAAACTTCCGTCTAATTCCTCTGTTTTCATGGCTGAACTGCTGGCAGTTCTGATGGCTCTTAAATATATTTTTTTATAGTCCTTGTGCTAACAAGGTTTTACTGTTTTTACCGACTCTGAGTGTTTTATCCTCTTTTAGAAGCCTGGTCTCTTGCCACTCTTTAGTGCAAGAGATACAGGATTGGTTTTATCTGTTAATTAATAGGTTTTTCTGTTAGGTTTTGTTGGGCTCTTTGCCATGTTGGAATTGTTGGGAATGAGTGAGCTGACGTTGCAGACTAGGCTTAGGCACATTTCCAACATGGGTGTCCCTGTTTCTGATTTTAAAAGTACAATTCGATTTTATTGTAGAGACCAGTGACAGGCCCACTACTTTAGATTATTTTAAACTCTATTAGGCCTTCTATTCATCCTTGGCCTCATAGATAGAAGGTCAGAGATAGTTTTAGCTAGATTGCATATAGGCCACACTAAATATACCCACGGGTATCTAGTGATGAATGGAGCGGACAGGTAGGTTCCTCACTGTCCCCTCTTGGGGATTTTACTGTTTTGCATATTTTGGTGGAGTGCCCTAATTTTGAAAACGAACATAGAGCTTGTTTGCTGGCAAATAAGACTTGCTGATATTTTAGGTGAAGGTGATCAGGTAGAGCAAATTGTGACATTTTTAAGAAATATTAATATTTTTTAAGAATAATTTTATCCATTTTTATAATTGTTTTAGGTTTTTTGTTTAACTCATGAATGAATGAATTATCTGTTAGATCGGTTGTTTGCTAGACCGATTGTGTGTGTGTTTGCATGTGCTTTTATTTTATTAGTTTTTTAAAAATTTTATCATTTTATTTTATTTTTTGTTTGTCAAATATGTATACGCGCTGAATGAGTTCGGGCACTTGGCCATGTGCCAAAAATTTTTAAACAAACATCTAGGTACATTGCCAAGTGTAGTATATACACTTGAAGTTGTTTATATAACTATATTTTTATATGCATATGTATCTACGTGTATGGTATGTGCGTATGTATAATTTTTTTTTTTTTTTTTTTTTCATTCTTGTCTGCGCACTTGAAATGCGAATTTATAATTTTTATGGCAGATATCAGTTTTTACCATAGTTTTAAAATCACCTTTATTTTGTTTATTTTAAAAATTCATCACCATAAAAGGGATTTTCACGAAGGAAAAATCTATTTCTGGGCAAGGGCCCGCGTCGCTTTGTGAAATATCCTTTTAGCACATATTTCTTAGGTAAATATTACTAACATTACCAGAGAAAAAACTAAAATGGGATGTCAGAGTATTCTGACTCGCTCACCTTATATAAAAGGTGTCGGTATGGTTTCTGGGGCGAGTGAAACCACTACCACGGGTCTCTTACCATTTAGATCCATCCCTCTACAAAATCCCCTGCTAGAGAGGGCTGATGCACAGCCCACACCAGTAACTACTATATAGCGTTTCCAACGCCAGCACGAGCGCCTCTAGCGGCCATCCTTGGAGTTAGAAGGTCAAGCTTGGGCCCACGGGTGGGTGTAAAGCAGGGTGGGATTTTACTGGGCGACACGGGCCCTTGCCCAGAAATAGATTTTTCCTTTGTCAAAATCCCTTTTCTGGGCTCAGCCCGTGTCGCTTCGTGAAATAGTACCAGAGAAATTGCCACAAGCTTGGGGTAAAATAGGATACAAGTAGGGAATAAGAAAAAACAGAGTATATTAGAGTACTATAATCTAAAACTTATAATTACAGAAGTTATAATATATATATTACTTAATATTAACTTTAATATAACTTGATAACTTATAGTAAACTTATGATAACTTACAATAACCTTAAACTAGACAATATAATAGGTTATTTACAGGTTGAGTAATCCTAGCAAAAAAAACAAGGAAAACATCACAATTATAGCTTTTTTTGGCAGCTAAGGCTCAAAACAGAGTAGAACCTGGTGGCGGAGGATTACAGGAAGGATGTCAGTGAGGCCAGGTAGAAAGGAGATCTGGATCTATAACTAAAACTACTTAGGCGAAGTCAGGAGAAACTGTGTTTCCCGCTGCTACTGCTGGAAAACTTAAAGAGATTTCTAAGGATTTCAGGTAGTGACGTTTGAATACTGTCAGTGATTCCAGCCTGTGTATTTTCAGATCATCAAAATTCATATGTTGGAAATAGTTGATTGAGGTAGCTACTGCCCTAATGTCGTGGACTATGGGGAACGAATCTGGGTTGGCTTGTTTAATAAAGTACAAGATCTGTTGCCTAATTCCTTTCAAGGAAATAGTGCCACCTTTTTCCCTCATAAATAAGGGGACCGAGGATCTCATAGACGTCCTGGAAAGATAGGCTCGTAAGGTCGTAACTGGACATAAAGAGGGGTATTGAGGAAGAGGAAGGATCTTCCAAGGGGCCCATCTCCATAGAAGGATCCTCGTTTTTGGCCAAAAATTGATGATCTGGAGAGAGGAGAACTTCTCCTGATGGAAGAACTTCTATATGGCCCGAATCTCTAGAAAGAGCCGACAGTTCAGATACCCTGGCTCCTGAGGCCAGACTTAAAAGAAATAATGTTTTCCTTAGGAGGGGTATATAGCCACATAAATCGTTATCAGTATCTGAAGCCAGTTTGAGAACATCATTTAAGAACCATGAAACTGAGCCAGGTCTCTCTGTTGGTCTGAGTCTAGCACAAGCTCTAGGAATAGACGAGAAATAGGAATCTGTTAAGTTATTTTTAAAACCTTGTTTTGAAATATTTTCTTTAGAGCGGACTTATTGGTAGTAATAGTTCTGGCTGCTAAACCTTTTTCAAATAAGGATCTGAAGAAGGAGATAGCCAGGTTGGTAGTCATGGTTCGAGATTCGGTTTCCCTCAGAAAATTGGCTAGTTTCTTAACAGCCGAGTCATATTGACGTAGGGTCGATTCTCTTTTATCCGATTCTCAGAAAAGGATGTTTTGAGGATCGATGTCTGCATCTCTTTTAGCCGCGAACTTCATGAAGTCCATAAAGTTAGGGTTTTGAGAATTCCTAAGAAAGCGAACACAGTCCTCATTTGTACTGCTTGAGATAGCTTGGGATTGGGAATCCGTTGAGGTCGGAGACCCAATTCCAGAAGTAGTGGAAACCAGTTGCTCTTGGGCCAATCGGGGGCTACTAGGGCAACTTGTCCCTTGAAAGTCCTGAGTTTGTTCAGAACTTTCAGAAGAAGAATCACTGGAGGAAAGATGTACACTTTCTTCCACTGATTCCAATCTATGGCCATGGCGTCTGTGGCATAAGCCAGAGGGTCCAGGTTGGGGGCCACATAGCACGGGAGCTTGTGGTTCGCCTGTGAAGCGAAAAGATCCACTTGGAGTCCTGGAACCTTTTGGCAGATCCACTGGAATGAACGCCTGTCCAGAGACCACTCCGACTCTAGAGGAACTGATCGAGACAAGGCGTCTGCTATCACGTTCCGTACTCCCGCTAGGTGAGTGGAGGATAGGTGCCATTTGTACTTGGCTGCCAGGGAGAAAATGGCTATCATGACGTGGTTCACATGGCTTGATTTGGAGCCGCCTCTGTTGATGCAGTGTACTACTACTGCACTGTCCAATACCAGCTTTATATGAGATCTCTTGGCTGGTAGGAGTCTCTTCAGAGTGAGGAAGACTGTCATAGCTTCTAATACATTGATATGAAGCTGGCAGAACTGAGGGGACCAAGTCCCTTGTACTTTCTTGTACTGAGAGTATATCCCTAACCGCTGTGTGAAGCATCCGTGTGGATAACTAATGCCGGAGGGGGAAATTGAAGAGGAATTGATTTTGATAAATTCTTGACCTCCCCCCAGGGGCGGAGTCATTTGCGAAGTATCGCCAGGATGGCTGACAATTTGTCCCGAGACTTGTTGTTTGCTCTCGAGCGCCAGACCCGGTTTATGTCTTTTAGTTTTGCCTTCAGTAGAATGTCTGTCATTGAGGCAAATTGGAGAGAGCCTAGGATCCTTTCCTGGTTTCTCCTTGATGTTTGTTTGTATTTGAGGAACTGTTTTGTTGCTTTGGCTATTTCTTTCCTTTTGGCCGCCGGAATTGATAGAGTATGGGAGTTTAGATCCCTTTGAATGCCGAGCCACTGAAAGCGGGAGTCCGGTGTTAGTCTGGACTTGGTCTTGTTTATTTGGAAGATGTTCCAGAAACTGTATTACTTTGACCGTTGCTTTGTGGCTTTCCTCGATGGTTGTTGCCCAAACGAGCCAATCGTCCAGATACGCGACTACCATTTATCCCCTTAGTTGTTGAACTACTCTGTCTGCCACCTTCGTGAATACCCTGGGGGCCTCGTTCAACCCGAAGGGCATTACTTTGAATGAGAATGCCTGGTTCCCTAGTTTGAAACCTAGGTACGGGCGGAAGTGTCTTGCCACTGGGATATGATAGTATGAGTCTGTAAGATTGATAGAGGTGGTGACGGCCCCACGGGGAAGTAAGGTCCGTACCTGCGAGATAGTCAGCATTTTGAACTTGTCGCAACGAATGGATAAGTTTAGACGGGACAAGTCTAGAATTATTCTTCGTTTGGTTGAGCCTTTCTTTGGCACGCTGAACAAGCGACTTTGAAATTTTAAATGTCTTGACTTCTGACACTATTCCTTTCTGAAGGAGTTCTTGAGCATACTCCATCAATTCCGATGTCGGTCGTTGAAAGAAGGTTCTGGATGGAGGAGGACCTTTGATCCAGCTCCATCCCAGTCCTTTGGACACAATATTTTGTGGCCAGCTGCTGAACCCCCATCTGTGACGATAGAGGAACAGCCTCCCTCCTACCTGAGGGTTCTCACTGACTTGGGGCAGGTCGCGACCCGCGTCCCCCTCGGAGGTGTTTCCCTCGGCTAGTTGCTTTACCGCCACCTCTCTGGCGAAATGCACCCCTAGCCCTACTGCCTCTTCCGAACCTGTTAAAAGGTTGGAAAGCCTGGCCTTCAAAAACTGGGTTAAAGGCCGGGGAGACTGCAAAAGAGGTAGAGGCCTGACTCTGGGGAGTCAATAGGAGGAATTGCTGTTGCAACTGATTCTTCGAGGTGGGGGGGTTGTGCCACCTGAGAGACTAGCACTGCCTGTACTACCTGTTGCTGTTGGGTAGCCTGGAAAGGCTGGAATTTTCTTGGCTTTTTCAACCTTCTGGCAGAGGCAGTTGATTCAGGTTTCCTTTTGCTCGAAAGTCCCCAACGGACCTTAAGACTCTCAAGTCTTTTCGCTTCATGCTGAACCGAGTTGACTATTGACTCCGGAAAGAGGTCAGCACCCCAAATGGAAGCCTCTAGCAACTTATTTGGTTCGTGGCGAATGGTTGCTTCTTGCAGGACGTGCTTCCTGCAATTACGTCTTACTATCGCAAAGTCATATAGGTCACATTGCACCGTGTGGAGATGTGACTTAGCAATTAGCTTGAAGAGAGGTTCATTGCCATATGTCACGGCCGAAACCTCAGTCATTAACAGGGTATTTAGGGACCTCCCTAACCTGGTCCTAGCATCAAATTCTGCTTGTATGAGATTGTCTGGGAGCCTGGGGAGCCTTTCGCTAAATTGTGTTATTGCACAATCTGGCTTGAGTTTCCCTACTGTAAAAGTAGCTGGGAAATCTGCCCAAAGATCTTCGGTGCCTGGGAGGAGGAAAGACGTGGGCTCCGTTTCTCGGAGCTGAGGCATAGGCTCGTCCCTCATAGTGGCCTGAAGAGTTAACTCCGCTACCTTTGTGGTGAACGGAATGGGGGTCTCTCCGTCCACCACAAAGATAGTAAAGGCGCTCTTAAAGGCTTGCATCTTGGTATTGATGCATTCCCAATTGTCTAGGCTCCTCAGCCAATCTCTCTGAGCCTGATCACGGCTGAAAATGACCGTTTCTTTGGGTATTTTGTCCTCCCTCCTCATCGCTGCCTCTGTAAGGTGGGCGTAACCAATGAAGGGGGGCTGCAGGTCAGCAGGGTCGAACTCGAAGTCCTCAAGCCTTCGAGTACCACAGTCCGCCAACGTTAGCATCCCATCCTTAAAGGGGGCATAAGACGAGATCCTCCAGGGATTGCTCGCCGTATAAGGAGGGAGGGTGTTGTAGTCCGGCATGGCTTGCGCAGCCATACCGGGCTGTGGAAGAACTGCCAATGGATTCTCTCTGAGACCTGCCATCAGGTTCTCTTGGTTGGTCAGCCTTTCCGAAATGCTTCGGATCGACTGGCCCGACTCCTCGAAAGAAGAAGAGATGTGCGACAACATCTGTTGATACTTGTCCTGGACTAAGTTCCCGACGAAGTTTCCCATTTGCTGCATGATATTTGCAGTAAATGCTTCCGTGTCGAAGGGACTAGGTTCCTTGCTCACGGCGGGAGTCTTGGGGCGTGCCCCCGTAGAGGTCGAAGGCTCAGGATCCGAAGGTAGCTGAGCCTTGTCCCTCGAGGACTTGCCTCTGGACCCTTTAGAGTGAGAAGAGGTAGATTTAGACTTTTCTGCTCAGGGATGGTGAGTCGGAGTCTTATGAGAAGTAGTAGTTGCTGTCGTCTTAGATAGCGTCTTCTCCAGGGTCTTGGGTTCTCGGTTCTCGCTTCCCTTTTACCTTAGGGATAGCTTGAGTGGACTTCGGTCTGACCGAAAGTTCACTCTCTGAAAATCCTTGAAAAGAAGAGGTAGAAGGGATAGGGGAAGAAGATCCAGATGGACCCAAGGGAAGCCCTTGAGCCCCAAACAAACCTGCCTCGTCTAACATACTACCTGCTTCACCTACCGCCATCGGCTCGAGGTCCAAAATAAGAGTTACCACGTTGTCTACGATCTCCGAGTTCCCCGGGTCTGCTAATGCTTGAGCCACCTGATGCTGAATGGTGGAGATGTACGTGGCTGCCGCTGCCTGGTCGACGTAGGAGGTGGGTTTCCCGGCGGGGAAGATCCGGACAGCCATCTTTTTGTCGAGGATGTATGGCTGCCCCTTGGTGACATTCCTCCCAAATCCGCCAACCCAGGCTTTCAGAGTGGTTGATGCGGCGTCCTTGACAGCAGCAGCCTGAAAGAGAGGGTTATTGTAAGCCCTAAGCTAGGGGAACTTAAAATTATATGACTAACTATATCAGTTATTATATCTTATTAGGACTGTACCTGTATAGGCCAAATTATATAGCAATTGTACTCCGGAATATACTTACACCGGAGGTAAACTGATCTACAAGATCATAGCATATGGTACAACTCTCGTGGTGCCAGACCACTTTGTCCCCGTAGCGGATAGCGCAGACAGCGTGGGTCCGGCAGACCTCGTGCCCACAGGGGTCCTGCAGGACAGCATTGCATCCTGACTCCTGGCAATGGGTGGCCTGTAAGTGAACAGATACATGGGTATCAACACTGACTAACAAGACTAAGTCCAGTAAGTGATATTAAACGCCGGAGGATACCGGAGTGGTTAACATAGGGGTTAGCCTTCTCTTGCTCTCCTGTAGTGGTGAGTGTCCAATATGACTGGTATACTAATTAGTACGATTCCAGAGTGCCGGAATAAGGAGTTTCACCAAACTAGTAACCAGCCTATACGCCGGAGTGAGGAGTACGAGGACGGCGGGGAGTAGCATGAGTAGGCTAAATGAATTAATAAGGGGGAGCGTAGCTCCGCCGTAATAAAAAAACTCGCAGGCAGGGGGAGAACCCGGTTGGTGAGCGGGATCTCTGCCGGCTTAACGGATATAATAACATGTAGTAACAATAACAAAGGTAAATAATGGCAAAACAATGTAGATGCATGCGGCGGAGCTTCTCTGTCACCACACTAAGGAGCTGGCGGAGCCAGCGGGACCCGCCGCCTGAGAGGTGGGCAAGGGTGGTGACTCTGTGTGAGAGAGAGCTGAAAGGGATCCGAGGAGGTCCAAGCCTGGTGGCCAGCCGAGCCCGAGCGCACAGGAGAGACACCCCCGTGGAACCGAGGGTGAGAGCGGTAGGAGAGAGTCAGCCCCAGATGTCCCTCTGCTGACTCCCGTATCCTCCCCGAGTAGAGGGTAAGAGGGGAGGAAGCCCGGATGGTTGTCATGGCAACGTGAGCGACCGGTACCTCCCCCCCCATAGGGGAGGGAGGAGCAGGGGGACAGAGCTGGGTGGCTCACTGTGAACGTGGTAGGGCCACGCGGTAAGATAGGCCAGGCGATCTGAGGTAGCCTAGGCTACCTCTAACCGTCTCAAGCATGCAATAGATAAAATAACACAGGGAAAAGGGAAATAAATAAACAGAAAAAGAGAAAGCAACGTCCTGGAGAAGTTAGGCTAACCGACCTGGAAGGGAGGGTGCCTAACCAGCGAGAAAAAACACGTGTGTGCAAGATGAAGCTAACGAAAAAGATGGCCGCTAGAGGCGCTCGTGCTGGCGTTGGGAGCGCTAGTAGTAGTAGTTACTGGTGTGGGCTGTGCATCAGCCCTCTCTAGCAGGGGGATTTTGTAGAAGGATGGATCTAAATGGTAGGAGACCCGTGGTAGTGGTTTCACTCGCCCCAGAAAGGTGAGTGAGTCAGAATACTCTGACATCCCATTTTAGTTTTTTCTCTGGTAATGTTAGTAATATTTACCTTAGAAATATGTGCTAAAAGGATATTTCACGAAGCGACACGGGCTGAGCCCAGAAATATTCACCTCAAACCAAATTCATTATAGCGCTGAATAATCCCTTTAGATTCCAGGGCTTGGCTTCAAGCCTAAATCTCGTATTCCATTCCATTCCATAACCTCTTGTTAATCCTCAGGGCTTTTGGATATCACAGTCTTTGAATATGGAATACAACCATGTTCAAATAGGTTGTTTTTGGCTTGAAGACAGTTGCTCTGCCCTAAATGAAGTAACCATTTGGGTAAAGTAAAGATTATAGGTTTCTCAATAACTGACGACACACTTAATGGCATTATTTATTTTGCATACAGAACCATAGGTACTTGTGCCAGAACTAGGTACTTTGGTACATCTTGAAGTGTGCATGGGGATTTGGCACAGGCACACAGCCATCTGTAAAAGCAATGAGTTTCTATACAAAAAATATAATGTTTTTGAAATCCAGTGTATTGTGTTTTTATTTTTCAAGAGGTTGGATTTGTTTTCTTTTCAGAAAGCATGTGGGACTGACAGGAGAACTTAACAGGAAAGCTGCTAAAGAGGTAAAAAGGGGTCGGGGAAGACCCAGGAAAACAACCAGAAATCTGAAGAAAAGCGTTCAAGAGGTACAAGAGGTAAAAAGGGGTCGGGGAAGACCCAGGAAAACAACCAGAAATCTGAAGAAAAGCGTTCAAGAGGTAAAAAGGGGTCGGGGAAGACCCAGGAAAACAACCAGAAATCTGAAGAAAAGCGT
Source organism: Macrobrachium nipponense (assembly GCF_015104395.2). NCBI lineage: Eukaryota > Metazoa > Arthropoda > Malacostraca > Decapoda > Palaemonidae > Macrobrachium > Macrobrachium nipponense. The sequence goes on from NC_087220.1 coordinate 47,096,548, forward strand.
TCAAGAGGTACAAGAGGTAAAAAGGGGTCGGGGAAGACCCAGGAAAACAACCAGAAATCTGAAGAAAAGCGTTCAAGAGGTACAAGAGGTAAAAAGGGGTACGAATACCCAGAAAACAACCAGAAATCTGAAGAAAAGCGTTCAGGAAACGGTAAGGGGTCGGGGAGACCCAGAAAACAACAGAAATCTGAAGGAAAAGCGTTCAAGAGGTACAAGAGGTAAAAAGGGGTCGGGGAAGACCCAGGAAAGCAACCAGAAATCTGAAGAAAAGCGTTCTTTAAGAGGTATAAAGGGGTCGGGGAAGACCCAGGAAAACGGCCGGAAATACGAAGAAAGCGTTCTTCAAGAGGTAAAAATGGGGTCGGGAAGACCCAGGAAAACGGCCGGCAAATATGAAGAAAAGCGTTCTTCAAGAGGTAAAAAGGGAAATATGAAGAAAAGTGTTCTTTTGCATTATAGTAAATAATTGTGGGGGAGTTTGTTTGAATGGTGGACTAGGAACAGCAAGGTGAAATCTATTTTGATTATGTTTGAGATAAAATGAATGGTAAATTTTGGCAAAGTTATACCCTTACTGGACAGATATGCATTTTCATCCCCAGGAATTGCATATAAAGTACCCCAATTTTGATCATATGAGTACTGTTATTTTGCTCACATTCTTCAACCCCAAACATCAGGCCTCTTACAGACTTCATCTACCACTTCTCTTTGGAGATTATTTATACTAGCTGGATAAATAATCTCCACCTCTTTACTCTAATGGGCAACTACTAATCTTTTTGGCAGATTCTTGGGATTTATACCCCCTATCTTGTCTATTGATAGCTCTCTGGATAATCTGCATTATAGTAAATAATTGTGAGGGAGTTTGTTTGAATGGTGGACTAGGAACAGCAAGGTGAAATCTATTTTGATTATGTTTGAGATAAAATGAATGGTAAATATTGGCAAGTGTATACCCTTACTGGACAGATATGCTTTTTTCATCCACCTCTTTACTCTAATGGGCAACTACTAATATTTTTGGCAGATTCTTGGGATTTATACCCCCTATCTTGTCTATAGATAGCTCTCTGGATAATCTGGACATCATATCCGCGACATTTCTTTTCCTTGCACTATGGTCCACTACAAAATCAAAATCATTCTAATATTCCAACATTCTTGCAATCCTTTCATTCATATCTTTCATTCCTTGCAAATTCACAATAGACTGGTGCTTTGTTCTTCCCACAAATTTCACCCTGTACAAGAACAGTCAAATCGTTTGCACAAAACCTCAATGCTGCCAACTCTGTCACTGAATACTTTCTTTCAGCCACAGTAAAGTCCTTAGACACATAAGCTAGCCCTCTCTTTCTCTTTACTTCATTCACCACCTGCTTTTGCTTCAGTTATCCACCCATTGACATACCACCGGTGTTGGTATGCACTTCCAGCTTGGTACTTGCATTTGGATTTAGTTCGGGTACGCCAACTCCACATCTTTTACTACGTTACCTCTTTCAGTCTTATTTCAATTGTTTTTTCATCATTCTTTCATCCCACTTCAACATGGTGCTCTTCTTACAGCTAGTCCATTCTGTCGATGGCTGAGATGTGCCTGAACAATCTTTTAACAAATTTCCTGCCAGTTTCAACCAATCCCAGAAATGTGATCAACTCGCGCAATATCCTGGGTCACGGGAATCCTTTACTTTCCCCACAAATTTTTTCTGACTTGCGCAGCCGATGCACTCACCATGTGGCCCCAAAAAACTCTACCTCTTCTCCAACCACTCATCTTTGCCTCTTTTACTTTCACGGCTACTACTTCAAACTTTCCAAACACTGCGCTCGCCAACCTTTATGCTCTTTCACTGTTTTACTCTCCAACAAATTATCATCCAGGAAGACCATCACATTTCCACAAGGAAACTCAATCAAGACTTCATTCATGGCCCTCTGAAAGCAGCAGGTGTATTTACTAACCGAAAACTAGAATTTCTGGACTGATAATGTTTCTTAAAAGTAAAAAAAGTTATTGGATGGGAAGCTTTGGTGATCGGCATCTGGTAATACCCCTTACCAGATCCATCTTAGTAAACCTTCATCCCATGCATGCTATATATACACACATGGGGAACCTATAATTTTTTGTCACCTCATTCACTCCGATAATCTATACACATTCTCACATTTTAGTTTGGTTTCCTTATGGTTATTATAGAACTATTCCAAGTGCTCTCACTCAGCTCTACCGCTCCCAACCTCTCTAGCTCCTCACATTGCTGCTCAATCTCTTTGGGGCTGGGAAATTTCTAGGTCTTTGGTAAATAAAGTTCCCAACCTATCTTTGCAAGTGAAGTTTGTCACAAATATGCATAGAATCATTAAAAATAACGAACATACCAGACTAATTTTGATAAGATAACATACATAATATTTAGTAAATTAGGTTTTATCAATCTGCCACATAAGGAAATCTAAACAGGTTTGATGTGTCCCTCATACATACTGCCCAAGTGTCACAAATGTCTGTTTCATGAAGTAAATGCAGAACAAAATCCCAAAAATTATCTTTGCGAATGAACAACAGGACTTAGGTGATGAATGGCGTGCACTAATTCATTACAAGTGACGATAGTGACAGTTTTCTTTATGAAAACATTGACACAGTCATTTTGGGTTAAAGTTTATCTAAGTAATAATTAACCCTCTTCTTTCAAAGTTAGCTCAAGCCTTGCTAACCATTACCATATGCAGACTGTGAGTGCGTTTCTCCATGGTAGAAAAAAAGGAAAAAAAAAGTCAAATGTTTCACTAACAAATGAACTAATATGCAGTGAAGGTATCAAGAAAGCAGGTGATTGCACCCAATTTAATCCTTCCAAGGAAATGCTAAGGTCCATAAAGGTATTTCCTGTCTATAGAATTATCAACTTTCATATTTAATGGCCAATTGTATTTATATGTTATATATTTATATTCACTGTGAAAATGAAATATTAATTCAACATAACATTAACACAATTTTTTCATCCCATTAGCATAATTTGATAGAAATTCAACATATCCTATAGAGTTTAGCATCAAATGAGAAATGAAATCTGTTAGCATAAAATTAACATAACTTTGTCATCACACTAGCATAAATTTGATAAATTCAGCATAATTTCATATAGTTTAAAATCAAATGGAAGTGAGATCTAAGCATAATATCAGCATAAATTTTGATAGATTTAGCATAATTTCATATAGAGTTTAGCATCAAAAGGGAAGTGAGAACTAAGCATAATATTAGCATAATTTTGTCATCCCACCAGCGTAATTTTGATAGATTTAGGATAATTTCATATATATTGGGAAGTGAGATCTAAGTTAGCATGACACTAGCATAATTTTGATAGATTTAGCACATTTTCATGTAAAGCTTAGCAACAAATAGAGACGAGATTGAAAGGTCAACTTCCTTTTGCTGTTTTAAATTCTACCATACCAACACGCTAAATTCTAATGTATATCATCATATCCCACAAGCATAATTTTGATAGATATAGCATATTAGCATAATTTCATTTGCAGTGTACCATGAAGAGATCTGGTAACACAAAATGCCATCAACAACACTGACTAGTGGAGGTTGACTAAAACAGTTTTGTTTACAGATCATCATATGACCTCTGGTCAAATTCTGGAATTTTGTTTGAATTCTAAAGCAAAGTTTACTCAAAATTTGGTGTCAAAACCCTATTATGTCGACTTCTAATACGGTTGAGGTCCGGGTACTACTATATTTATTTCTCATTGTTTTCTGTATGTAAAATTGTGTTATCCCCTGTAGATCTATTTTTGCATCTTTCTGATTTCTAGAAATCCTATTGGAATAATCTAGAAGACTGGCTGTGCAGAACGAAGAGAGACTAGTTTCTTCAACTATGCTATGTCCCTTGATGGATCTTTTTCTAGAAGTTGGTTTGTCATGCGGACAAAAGGTCAGATATCTAGATCTATACTTTTAGGTTGGTGATTTCTAGAAAATCTACTGGAATAATCTAGAAGACCGGCTGTGCAGAACGAAGAGAGACTAGTTTCTTCAACTATGCTATGTCCCTCGATGGATCTTTTTCTAGAAAATGTTTGTCATGCGGACAAAAAGTCGGACATCCAGATCTATACTTGTAGGTTACTGATTTCTAGAAAATCTATTGGAATAATCTGGAAGACTGGCTGTGCAGAACGAAGAGACTTTATAGTTTCTTCAACTATGCTATGTCCCTCGATGGATCTTTTTCTAGAAGATGGTTTGTTCTGCGGACAAAAAGTCTGATATCTAGATCTATACATGTAGGTTGCTGATTTCTAGAAAATCTATTGGAATAATCTAGAAGACCGGCTGTGCAGAACGAAGAGAGACTAGTTTCTTCAATTATGCTATGTCCCTTGATGGATCTTTTTCTAGAAGATGGTTTGTCATGCGGACAAAAAGTCGGATATCTAGATCTATACTTTAAGCTTGCTAATTTCTAGAAAATCTATTGGAATAATCTAGAAGACAGGGTGTGCAGAACGAAGAGAGACTAGTTTCTTCAACTATGCTATATCCCTCGATGGATCTTTTTCTAGAAGACGTTTTGTCATGCGGACAAAAAGTCTGATATCTAGATTACGTCTTTGTTAGATTGGAATGTCAACAAAATTTTTATATTGCTCTACTTGGCAAACATATCTTTAAAACAAAAATTATGGGAAAAAGAAAATATGGAAATGTATATGGTATGCAAAATAGTAATAATGATCTGTACCTTCCATGAGTAGTTGAAAAGATAATATTTTCAACAGTGTGGAGGACCTCTTTTCCAAGAGACTTACATAAATATGCTAAGTTGAGTAAAATATACATGTCCTTTTTAATAGTTTATATCATCCTTCACTTTAATTGCCATCTAATTCTCTCTCCCTCTCTATCTTCTTTCTCTATCAGGTTCCTCCAAAGGCCTCTTCACTCTCTCCTTGTCATCCCTCCTCAGCTCATGCCCTTGCCATCACTGTCGTGACTTTCTTATCGCTACCAATCTTTACTGAGCCGGCATGCCCTTCTTATTTCATCATTTTCCAATCTCTCTAGCAGCAATATTCCCATAATCCACCTCAGCATTCTCACCTCTGTTCTCTCAAGCTTTACCTCTTCCTTTCTTCTTAGAGCCCATGTTTCCGCTCTATACATTAATACTGTTCTTATCACTGTTATAGATTTTGACTTTTAGCTTGATTGGCTTTTTCTTATTATGTACTACTCCAGCTACCTCTCCTGACTTCCACCATGCAGCTTTACCTTACTGTCAACTTCAGCCTGACATCCTCCCTCCTGGCTTAAAGTAGTTCCTAAGTATTTAAACTTTGCTGTCTGTTTTATAATTGAGCCTTTTCTTTCTTGTATTGTTAATCTGTCTTATCTTCCCTACTGCTATCTCAACAGCAATCCCTGATTGTATTTGTGGGCAAATATATACAAGATGTCCTGAGGCAGGGAGATAGAGTACATCCCTTACCCCTGAAATCTTAAATTACATAGGTCTCCCTTATATTGTGAATTGAGTTATTACTGTTGCCATAAGAGTTGCCTTGGCCCATTTAAGTGATGGGAATGTTTTTGTACAAAATTATAGTGCAAAATAACAGTATTCTTACGAGCTGAAAAGGGAATTTCATATACAGTTATTGGAGATCATAAGAACCCTACAGTCTGCTAAAGGTAAATCAAAATAGATTTTGCTTTGCTGTTTTCTTGTTCCCACTTTTTGGGGTATGTAGTCTGATTTTGCATTGGCACGGGTTTGGGTGGGCAGAGGGTGTGTAATGGGCAGGTGGATTGTAGTTGGTGGCGTTTATGAATTAATTTTTTTGGGGGTGCGCGAGTTTGAAGTTAGTTTGGGTGCTAAACTGCATTGTCACCAATTCTTTGTAGTTTGTTGAAATTTTGTTTTAGTAATGAAACAGGTTTAGGGCAGTATCTCTTCTTAAAGTCAACATCTTCAGTAACAGCAGTAAGTTTACTGCATCTTCTCGACTAAGAAAAGATTTTAAGTTATGATATATTTGAACCATAAAGGAGATTTATTTGTAACAGTTATTTTATAATTTTAGTTTTGTTTGCAATCTATTGAGTAAAGGGATTTTGATGAAGGAAAAATCTATTTCTGGGCAATGGCCCGTGTCGCCCAGTGAAATATCCCTTCAGTTCATATTTCTAAGGTAAATAATACTAACATTACCAGAGAAAAATAAAAGAGGGGGATGTCAGAGTATCCTGACTCGCTCACCCTAAATAAAAAGAGGGTGTCGGTATGGTACTGGGCGGGGGAGTGAGTACCACTACCACGGACCTCTTGCCATTTAGATCTCTTCTCCATCAAAATCCCCCTGCCAGAGAGAGCTGGTACACAGCCTGCGCCAGCAACTACTACTACTCACCCACCCACGCTAACACCAGCGCCTCTGGTGGCCATCCTTGACGTTAGAAGAACAAGCTTGGGCACGGGTGGGAGAGAAAAACGGGGGTATTTCACTGGGCGACACGGGCCATTGCCCAGAAATAGATTTTTCCTTTGTCAAAATCCCTTTTCTGGGCCAAGCCCGTGTCGCTTTGTGAAATAGTGCCAGAGAATTAGCACAAGCTTGGGAAAAGATATAGGAAGAGGTAACAAGAAAACACAAAATTATAAAATACGAGTATAATCTAGTTTAAATATTTACAAAGTTATCATACAAAATCTTAATTGATGCATAGTAACATATGTTAGCCTTAAAATACGTAATAGAACTTAATATTACACTTATGCTAACTTCTGATAACTTAAAACTAGAAAATATCAATATATACATAGGTGAGTCACCCTAGCATAAAAATAAGGGTGAACATCACAATATAGCCTTATTTGGCCATTAAGTACAAGTGTGAGTGACCCTAGCAAAAAAATAAGGGACACATCACTATATAGCCTTTTTAGGCAGCTAAGGCTCAAATGGGTTGAGCCTGGTGGTAGGTTGAGGAAAATGTTTGTGAGGCAGGTAGAAAGGAGATCTGGATCTATGACTAAGGCTACTTAGTGTCAGTATGGAGGATTTATTAAGTTCCATTTGACAACGTCTGATAGAGAGAGAGTAATTGCTGTATGGATGGTTAATGGCTGAATTGGTTGTTGGTAGGTTCTGGGCTGTCTGCTGGTCCTGTTGATTGTTAGGTTCTGTGTTTTGAGTGTTTTTGAGTCTGTTGTAAGCGAGTCTTTGGTGAGAGCTGGTGACAGTAGTGTTGACAGCAGTTATTGGAGGAATTAAGTCAGTTGAGTTTTGTGTGTTTTTTGTTGTTGTTTAGTTCTTTCTCAAATTTGATGTTTGCTTAGAATATTGTGCCTGTTTGTGTTATTTCTTGGTGTTGTTAGGCCTTTTTTTGTTTTTGTTGTTGTTTGTGCAGTGGTCCATTTTTGTGTTTTTTTGTTGTTTGTTGTGTGAGGTTATGTTCCTTCTTTGTTGTTGTGTTGTATGTTTGTGGTTATGTTTCCTTGGTTTGTTGCTGTGTTTGGTTGATTGTGGTTGTGTTCCGTGGTTGTTGTTGTGGTCCTTGGTGGTGGTTTGTTGTTGGTTGGGTTGTTGAGTCCATGGTGTGTGTGGTGTCGGGAGTGTTACCTTGGGTGTCCAGTGAACCTTAACAACGTGAGCACAGGATAGCCCT
>NC_087220.1:47104761-47254815 GCF_015104395.2 Macrobrachium nipponense
ACTGTTGCTTTATAAAGTAAGAGTATGTCTATCAGCTCCCCAATTTGTGTGAGAAAGTTTTTTAATTAGGTTTAATGCTCTTTTGCATTTCGATTTTATGTAAGTTATATGGGCTTTCCAGTTGAGGTGTGGCATCAAATATTAAACCTAAAAATTTGCAGTCTGGCTAATTGGTATATATGGTTTTTCTCATTTTTAATTCTTCTTCTTCACTTTTTCCAAATTTTACTTTTATAGAGAAAAGACCGCTTGGGTTTTTTCTATGGAAAATCTAAATCCTACTGATGAGGCCCATTCATCTATTTTAATTATATTTTTATTAATATTCTTTCTACCCCCATGTTTTATGCGTGATGCCGTGTAATATATTGCAAAATCATCCATATACAAATACTCTTAATTCCAACCGGTAGCATGTTACTGATGTTGTTAATTGCCAATGTGAACAAAGTACCACTAAGGACGCTACCTTGTGGTACTTCATTTTCAAGTGGAAATATTTTGGAAAAAACATTATCTTTTCTCACCTGAAAAGTGCGGTCAGTCATAAAGTTTTTAATAAATTTAGGAAGATGGCCGCGGATGTTATTATTATGTAAAGATTTTAATATTGCATACCTCCATGTAGTGTCGTATGCCTTTTGAATGTCAAAAAAAGACAGCTATTGTAATTTGTTTTCTTTCAAATCCTCTACGTATATGGTCTTCCAACTACACAGAGAATCTAATGTAGACCTATTACGTTGTGACCAAACTGTGTAGGACTTAAAATTTTATTTTCACGAATGTGCCATGTAAGTCGCGCATTTACCATTTTCTCCAATAACTTGCATATACAACTTGTTAATGAGATAGTTCTATAATTATTCACATTACTAGCATCTTTTCCTGGTTTGGGTATAGGAATTATTATTGCATTTCGCCATTTGTCTGGAAAACAAGTTTTGGAGCCATAAATGATTGTAAAATTTTAATAAGTATGATTTTGCCAAAGGTGCTTAGGTGGCAAATCAATCTCTATATAAAGCAATAAATTCATCATCTCCTCCAGACAGATTTATTAGTGTTCAAGAGAGCATATTCTAACTCTTCCATATTGAACTTTTTTTTTATAATATATATCTTCCTTTGTCTCAAAATTAAGTATAATAGACTCTGCTTTGTTTTTTACTTTTTTAAAATGTTTGTCTAGATTTTCGTCACTACTTATTTTGGCAAAACTTGCTGCCAAGTATGTTACTTATTTCGAAGGGATCTAAAATTTTATTTCCATTATCTAATATAGCTTGTCTGGGTGGTCTAATGTTTGTTCCATTTATTTTTCTGAATTTTTTCCCATACTTTTGAATGGATGTTTCGACTTGTATTTCTGAACACATAGGACCTCCAAGATATATTTTACCTTTTATTACTTCTTTTCTAAATTTGGCTGATATTTTATTATATAAAGGTTTTAATACATCTATTTCTAATAGTAAAATTGTCATTTTTAATATATTTTCTTCTGTGAATGGTTTTGATTTATTAACTTTATTGAATCTTCTGTTTAGAGTATCTAACCTTCTTGCTAGAGAGTGTTTTTCTCGTATTAATTCAGTTAGATCATCTGACCACCGGGGGACTTTAAGTTTTTTTATTATGGGGTTTTGAATGAGGAATAGCTTTGTGCTGACTTTTTAATGAAGGACACAATGAAATCGTTCGTCTCATTGTGATTTCTCAAATATCATACGGCGGTATTTATCGGTATGAAAGTAAAATATGTCCCAATCTGCTTTTTGCATGTTGTAAAGTGGAGAATATGGTTTTGGTTCATTATTTAATAAGGATATTATTATGGGAAAATGGTCACTTGAGTAGGAGTCATCACATATATTCCAATCTAGTCTGTCAACTATATTTGTTGAACAAAGGGTGACATCTACTGTGGAAAATGTTCCATGGGTTCTGGAATAATATGTATTAATACTTCGCTGTCATTCAGACAAACAAAGATTATTAGCGTTCATTAAGTTTTCTATTTTTGCTCCATCTTTATCTGGAGTAATGTTGTTATAGTCCCATATTGAGTTATGCGCATTGAAATCTCCTACAATTAATATTGGATTCTTAAACTCTTTTATTATTTTCTGTAATTTGTTTAAATCATACTTTTTATTAGGCTGATTGTATAAGTTAATTATATCAAACACATTATTTTCTATTTTCACTGTTATCGCTGAAATTTGCAATTCAGTGTAATCTATATCTAATTTGTCGTAGATAAACTTTTATTATGCGGACATATATTGCTGTTCCTAAATTATTTTCATTTTCCTGTGATGTTGTAGCTAATAGATATTTACCTATTTTTGGAACACGTTTTTCCTGTGTGTTGTATACATATAATCATTGGTTCATGTTCGCTAATAAGTCGTTGGACTTCCCCTAAGTGCATTCTCGTTAATAATCCATTTATATTCCATTGAATTATATAACGATTGAATGGTGTAATATAAGTGGTCAAATTACCCTAGATTATTAAAGCTGATATTTTCTTAAAATTTTTTTATAAGTTAATTTGTATTTTTGTAGGTCTTGATTCATTTTTTGTTGTAGTTTGAATCTTACTTTCGTTAACTGTTACTTTTTTACTATCTTGGTTTAATTTTTCCATTTTGATTTTCTTTAGAATATTATCTACAACACTGATGTGTTTCTCTTTGTAATATTCTAAGTGTTCAATACACATACAACCTTCTTCATGAGATTTGATGTTTGTTTTTTCCTTACTCCTATTCCTCATGAAATTTCTTATGGTGTTGGTTAGGCTGTCTTTAGTTATAGTCTTATTTTTGTGGCACATTGCTATAAAGCATTTACTGCAGCCGCATGTATGTTCATGTTTCTCAGTTTGTTGTTTTTCCTTGTTTTTTCCTGTGGCGCCTATAATTGGTGATGGTTGAATTTCTTCGTTTTCACTGTAGAGACCTGTATTTTGGTTTTCCATTTCATCTGAATTTTGTGATTCGGTTCCTAGAGGTACTATTGTTACTATGGGAGACAGTGGAATATTAGTGTTTTGTTTCTGAACTTTAGCTTTCGGCGAGATTGGTGGGTTATTTATCTTTTTACAGACTTGTTTGGTGGAATTAGGTGGGGTCTTATCCAGTTGCCTCTTTCGAGTAGTATTATCTGTTTTTGTTTTTTCACATTCTTGTGATTTTAATTCTTCTTTGTTTTCCTCTATGTCATTATCTATTTCAATTTCCGATAAAGAGCTAAATCGATTTTCCACAGTCGTAATATTATGTATGTTTGAAGAGTTCTTTTCATCTTGTATTTTTTGTGGTATTTCTTTATTCTCAGTTCTGGTATTGCTTGACTTTGAGGTGTCTGCATACCTAAATTTCTTAGCTCATTTAATCCTCTCACTTTCAGTTCTAACTTTGCTTCTCTTATCGTCATTCCAGTTCGTTCTTGTAGTAATTTAAGTTCTGTATTGTAGATATAGAACGCACACAATTTAGATCTGGCATGATGTTCTAATCCACAATTTACGCATTTGGGTTGGCCACAGTCCCAGCGTGTTTTATGGTCCTGCGAGCTGCAAAAGGCACATCTATAAATATTACTGCACTTAATTGCTGTATTGACCATATTTGCAACAGTTCTTGCATTGCATAGGTTTAGGAACATAAGGTCTTAGTTCCCTATTAATCCTAGAATTTTAATTTTTAAGGGTAAGGTTTGGCCACTGAACTTTATCTTGGCTATTTTGATAGTTTGACTTTTGTCTTTCCTGCTTGGGACCTCATATACTTCGCAGTCTTCAACATTATTGTACCTTTTCTTTAATGAATCTAAAAGTATAATCTATCTAATGTTTCATCCTCAAGATTTGGTACTACTACTGTGCCTTGCACACTGTTCATGTATCATGCCTGTAACCTTTATATTTATGTTATCTATATTTTTTACATTGATAATTTTCTGATTGGTTTTTGGTTGTTGTTTCAACCAACCATTCCCTTTTTTTAATTTGTCTTATGCTCATCTCTTGCGATGCGCATCGATTCAATAGGTAATTTTCTAATTTTAATAAAGATATATCTTTGTCAGCTTCTAAGTTCAAAAACCTTGACCAGTTTGACTCCCCAAAGAGAGAATCAAAGTGAATCAAGGTTGGGTCCTGGCGATATCTATTTCTTTTGGGTTTATTGTATGGTAATAATGTCTTAATACCACTCTGATTTTCATTATTTGAGTTATCCTGAGAACAGTCCATTGCCATGCCATAAGTCGTTGTGAGGTTAATTTTTTTCTCCATATATAGAATTAAAAAAATTTCATCCAGGATGAGGTCCCTCTCACCAAGGAGGCCCAACCGGGGGAGGGGCAATGCCGTTACACACACTGGTAACTGCCCTGGGTCCCTCACCTGGATTAACGCCATACCCACAGAGCCTTAAGGGTCGTCAGTCCCATGAGATCGGACCCAGCACTGTGGGCATGGCTTGACTTAAAAATTTCCCCTCGCTCAACCACGTCAGGTACTCTAGTTTTACGGGTGGAGAGGCATGCCATCCAACTCCACCCTCCATCAAGTTAAAAGAGCTGTCAATTCAATAGTCCAAAACCATGCCAGGGTCGTCAACGAAAGAAGAAGGAGGGAAAGGGGAAAATTTATAAGGAGGAGGAGTAAAGGAGTTAAAGGTCCCAATGTTCAGTTGGATCCACAGCAGAGAGAGTAGGCGTAAAGGGGCATACTCTCTCTGCAGTGGATCCCTAAGCCCCCCACCTCGTCAAGGAGTTGGGATCAGGGGGAGAATTCTGATAAATCCTCCATTATGACTTTGGAGCCTTTTTAAAACTAAGAAATCCTTTTTACTACCATTTTGTACATGAAACTGGTCCCTTTAGACTAGAATTATGACACTTTTTATAGAATTGTGTAAATTTGGGATCATTAAAGAATTATGAAATATACGACAAAAATTATGCTTTTTTGAATACTGGTTATTTTTCAGTACTTGAGATGGAAGCTCACAGAGTCGACAAGGAGTTCAGGTCAGATTCTATTGAGTGTTGAACTTGTGAAGGCAGAATAGGTCCCTAGGTATCTTGACATTTAGACCACCCAATAAAACTAAGATCCTAGTAGAATAAGTAAAACTTCCAGACCCAGATAAGTGGTTAACTATTACCACACATGGTGAGAGAGGCAGTTGACTGGCAATGTTGGAAATCCAGAAGTAACTCTTTTGGCTTAAAACTTTTGTAGTACATGCCAAGACAGATGTTCAATTGGTAATGCTCCTCAATTTAAAGCTCAATCCCAAGGGCATGATAAAGAGAGGCAAAACCTCACTTAATTTGAGTTATGAGAAGAGTGTGTTATCTTTAATGAAGATAAATGAAGTGGATGAGAAAGAAATTTTAGAAATTTGCCCAGATGTGGTTTGGAAGGTTTTCAAAGTGCCCTGCTTGTCTATGCTTATTTTAAAAACTTTGTAATTATTTTTGACGTAAAATTATGAATAGTTCATAACAATGGACCGAGAGTGCTTCAGTGCATTAAATTTTTTGGTTTTGGATACTCTTGAAAGGATTGTACAATGAACAAACCGGGGATGGGACCATTCGACGCGGCCGATTCGCCGCCGACAATTAGCCACCGCCAGTTCGCCTCCGAGACGTTTTGCCGCCGCCTATTCCTCACGGAAGATTATTCGCCGACGCTAATAGGTCGTTTGTTTTCATTGTTTTGATTTATTTTGTTTGGTCGTTAAATGTAATGAATAACTTTTGCAAAAAAGGTCGTTTTGTTCAAGTGTTTAAAAAAAAATAAATCCACATTATTTCTTTACCTAATATTTTTTTCCCAGTCTCCCTTAAGTCTTCAAAAGGGAAACAGACATTCTTAGCAAACGTGGAAAAAAGAAGTTTCAGCATGATGGCTTCATATATGTTTCTGACAAATCATCCAAGAGTGATCCAAGCATCAAATTTTGGCCATGCGAACAAAGGGGGCGATGTAATGGAAGGATCCACACCAAGAGTAGCAATGTGATAATGAAGATGAATGAACACACCCATTCTGCTTCTGCAGCCAGTGTACAAGTTGCCAAAGTGAAAGCAAATTTAAAACGCCGTGCAGAAGAATCACAGGAAGTACCTAGTGTTCTTATATATGAATGTATAGCTGATGTGCCTTCGTCAGTCCAAGAATCTTTACCAACGTTAAGCAGCATGAAGAAAATAATACGACGAAAAAGGAATGATATTAGCCTAGCGCCAGCAAACCCTACTGATCTTCAGCAGTTGGAGATTCCAATTGCATATAAAATGTATAAACCTGATAACTTAGCAGAAGAAAATTTTTTTTTGGCCGATAGTGGACAAGGAAGTAATCGTATAATCATATTTGGACGGGAATCCTGGAAACATTATTTAGTAGAATCGACGTGGTTTGTGGACGGTACATTCAACGTAGCCCGTATTTTATTCTCTCAGGTATTTTGTATTCTGGCAAAAAAATTTGATGGAGTTCAACCAATTCTGCATATACTTCTAACAAATACGCAACGTTCAACTTATGTCCGTATGTTTGAAATGGTTAAATCATTGGTACCTAATGTAAGACCGCAGTGTATCCATTGTGACTTTGAACAAGCAGCTATTGGTGCTATGAGAAAATGTTTCCCTGGAGTCAAAATAAGAGGTTGTTTTTTTCATTTGGCACAAAGTATGCATAGACACATAGCTGCAGTTGGAGCAAGTCGTCAATACAACACCGAACCAGATTTTGCTTTAAAAGCCAAAATGATACTTGCTTTGACTTTTGTGCCACATCGTGACCTTGGCATCTACACAGAAGCACTTGCAGACTTTTTGCCTCAAGAACTGTTACCAATACTAGATTGGTTTGAATTTACCTATATTGGTATCTACACTAGGCGTGGCAGTTACCGAAGGGCACCTTTGTTTCCCCATGATATGTGGTCGCAATATGAGACAACTTTAAATGATGAAGATCGGACAAATAACCACGCAGAATTGCTTTTGAACTCGGAGCTAACCACCCAACCATATGGAAATTCATAGGAACTTTAATGAAATTACAAAAAGGAAGAGATTTATTTATATTTCTGGCGGCAAAATGACCCAAGTGACCAAAAGCTGGTGGCGAACTGGCGGTGGCGAACTGGCGGTGGCGTACTGGCGGTGGCTAAATGTCGGCAGCGAATCGTCACCAAACCATGAATTGTGTGGCCAGCCTGAGCATGAGAAATGTTCTAGACTTGTAATTTATGCGAACTGTAAGGGTGAACATCGAGCCCATGATAAGAAATGTAGTGCATTCAAGAAAGAACAAGAGGCATTGCTAAAATCTATTGCCAAAACATAACAGTGTGGGACAGGCCAAGAAGCTGTTGGCAAAGAAATCTTATTCAGATGCATTGAAGGTGCAAAAATCCAATACTGCTACTTTTGGCCCCCCCCCCCTGGTGGGGCTTCCTGTGCCTCCCCTGGTGGGCCTACCTGGCCCCCCTCTGGTTGAGCTCCTTATGTTGCAGAGACTCGACCTTGTTGGTCCCAGGGTTCAAGCCAGGTCTCAGTATGTTGACGATTTCTCTCTGTCATGGACATTGCCTGACATTGAGCCCTCACCCTGAGATAATGGTGAGAAATAGAGGCCCTCTCTATTCGTCAGAAGAGCGCCCTTTCTCCCTCATCGCCTCATTAGCGGTCACTCAGCCATGATAGGAAAACCAAAAGTAAAACTTGACAGTGCAAGTGAAGGCCCATCATTTAAAAGATATGTAACACCTAGATCTAGATATCAAGAAGTAGCGGTAAAACTGATAAGATCTCTCTCACCAGGACACTAATTCCTAAATTAGTTGAGAATTTCAAGATCTCTCTCACCAGGACACTAATTCCTAAATTAGTTGAGAATTTCAAGATCCCTTCATCCTCTAGATAATGGCTCTCATGCAATGGAATATCCGTGGCTTTATACCAAATAAGAGAGCAAGTTTGGGTTCTGTCTAAAGCACATGATATATCTGCAATGTGTCTACAGGAGACAAAGTTGGAAGAGCATACACCCAAACTTGGGTTTTAATTATTCACTTTATAGGTTTCGAGCCCTGATAAGTGTACATGCTCAGGGAGGCACAGGCATCATAGTCCAAGTCTGTTAATCACAGGGTTGTTCAGTTAAACTCTGTGTTGCAGGTTTGTGCAGTTCAAATTTTCAATTATAAATGTATTACTATTTGTTCATTATACTTAGATCTATCATTAGCAAATAGATTGCAGGGTGATCCCCATCAACTAGAATTGAACGATCTACAGACATTGATAGACCAGCTTCCTCAACCTTTCATTCTGATGGAGGATTTTAATGCAAAGCACACACACTGGGGAGAGCCAAACTGTGACTGGTGGGTTTTGATAATAGAATAACTGCTAGACCTAAATGACATCACTTTAATGAGTGATGGTTCCCCTACACGACATAACATTTTTCACAATACTGATTCGGCCATTGACCTCACTATCTGTTCTTTGTCTTAGGTTAGATTATGAATGGGTAGTGGACCAGAATGATCATAGCAGTGATCATTGGCCCATTCACTTGAAGTATAAGCAAAATATTCCTCCCCTTGTTTACCCAATGGAAGGTAGGGGAGGGTAACTGGGAATTATTAAAAAAATCTAAAGTTGATCAAGATATAATTGATTTATTTTCAGAGCCCAATATCTGCTTATGAGTCTTTTATTAGTATATTGCTGTGTGGCACCATGCTGTCTATTCCTCAAACTTCTAGTAAACCTTGGCGTCCTGTAGTACCTTGGTGGAATGATGTATGTGCCTTGAGCCGAAAGATAACGAGATATCGTAGATATCCTTGCTTAGTCAATAAAATTACCTATAAAAGCAAGCAAAGAGGGAATCCTTTTATAGATATATAAGTGAATGGAAATATGATTCCCCTATGTCATTACTCTGGAACAGAATTCGAAAGCTGCAAAAGAAATTTTCTCCACCTTCCTTGCCTATATTGAAAATTAATGGCTTCCTCATATCTGATTCTGCATAAGTTGCAGAAACCTTTGGTAGGCATTTCTCCAGTACATCTAGTGCCCTACACTACTCTCCTGCGTTCAGGAATATCAGGGACAGTACCATGGTTGTTCCTCCTGTTAGTTTAAATAGTCTTATAATCTTCCTTTCACCATGGAAGAATTAGTTCATGCAATCTCGTTATCTTCCCCAACATCTCCTGCAAAACATGAATATATTGTACACCATGATTTTTAATCTTCCTAGAAGTATAAAGCAATTTCTTTCCGATATTTTAAACGTTTTTTGGCTTTCAGGAACGTCATCAGAAACTTGGAAGATATCAATCATTGTTCCTGTTTTAAAACCTTTTAAAGATTCTATAGGCCAGTTGCTCTAACTAGTTGTGTTAGCAAGATATATGAGAGGATGGTTAATGCTTGACTTGTGTGGTATAGGGAGTCAAAGAATCTTTTATCTAACCGAAAGTTCAGCTTTACTTCTGACCCTTTGATGTTCCTTACTCAGAAGATACAGAATGGTATTGCTGTGCAAAACCAGGCTACTGCAGTGTTCCTTGACTTAGAAAAAGCTTAAGATACTACCTGGCGAGGGGGTATCCTTATGCAACTTGTAGACTGGGGTATTGTGGGCAATGTTCTATTGTCTTAAAGATTTTTTTGTCAGAAAGTTACCTGAAAGTAAGAGTGGGCTCCTGCATTTCTTCTGCTTATCCTCAAGGAAAAGGGTTACCTCAGGGAAGCGTCTTAGTCAAACACTTTAAAATAGCTGTCAATGGTCTACTAGAACAAGTTCCTGCTGGGGGTATGGTCTGGCCTTTGCTGATGATTATGCAGTAAACTATAGTAAGTCTATGGCTGTTGAAGCTTGTCAAAAGATCCAGACTGCTATTAATGCTGCATTGTCATGGGCCAGTGCTAAAGGGTTCAAATTTTCAAACTAAAAAACCGAAGCTATACAATTTTTCGACTAGAAGAGTAGAAGAGATCCCTATATTGTTTTCAAAAGATTCCATTTTACCTTCTGAAGATAGCATTAAGTATCTAAGTTTTACATTTGATAAACAAAAATAACTTTTACTCAACATGTTAATGAAGTTGTGTGTAACATGAAGCTTCGTCTTCTTATTCTTAAAGTTATGTCAGATTTTAATTTGTGAGCAGATCAAATCACCCTTTTGAGGATGTACCAGGTTTTATGCCTAAGCAAAATTGAATATGGTTGTCAATTTTATGGTTGTGCATGCAAGACAACACTGCAGAAATTCGAAGTTATCCATAACATGGCTTAATGTATTTTTACGGGGGCGGGGGCCTATAAAACCTCACCAGTAGGAAGCTTATATGTTTGAGACAGGTTTTCCCTCACTATTTATCTTTAGGGAGGAATTAGGCTTTGGATGCATATCAAGCGTACTTCCGTCAAAGCTGAACCCCAACTATAAGTACGTTAAAGAGCCAACTGAAGGAGTCCCAAATAGACCTAGACTGCCAAAGATGGCTTGAAGTTTGGCTAGCAGGAGTAACAGTTCCGATGATCAGTTGAGAGCAAGTTTCTTGGATCATGCTTCCGAGCATGGAGATTCTTTTCATATATATATATATATATATATATATATATATATATATATATATATATATGTGTGTATACTGATGGCTTGAAGGGTTCTGATGGTGTTGGTTGCTCTGTAGTGACAGGTGATAGTATCATGAAAAAGAAACTTCCGTCTAATTCCTCTGTTTTCATGGCTGAACTGCTGGCAGTTCTGATGGCTCTTAAATATATTTTTTTATAGTTCTTGTGCTAACAAGGTTTTACTGTTTTTACCGACTCTGAGTGTTTTATCCTCTTTTAGAAGCATGGTCTCTTGCCACTCTTTAGTGCAAGAGATACAGGATTGGTTTTATCTGTTAATTAATAGGTTTTTCTGTTAGGTTTTGTTGGGTTCTTTCCCATGTTGGAATTGTTGGGAATGAGTGAGCTGACATTGCAGACTAGGCTTAGGCACATTTCCAACATTGGTGTCCCTGTTTCTGATTTTAAAAGTACCATTCGACTTTATTGTAGAGACCAGTGACAGGCCCACTTCTTTAGATTATTTTAAACTCGATTAGGCCTTCTATTCATCCTTGGCCTCATAGATAGAAGGTCAGAGATAGGTTTAGGTAGATTGCATATAGGCCACACTAAATATACCCACGGGTATCTAGTGATGAATGGAGCGGACAGGTAGGTTCCTCACTGTCCCCTCTTGGGGATTTTACTGTTTTGCATATTTTGGTGGAGTGCCCTAATTTTGAAAACGAACATAGAGCTTGTTTGCTGCCAAATAAGACTTGCTGATATTTTAGGTGAAGGTGATCAGGTAGAGCAAATTGTGACATTTTTAAGAAATATTAATATTTTTTAAGAATAATTTTATCCATTTTTATAATTGTTTTAGGTTTTTTGTTTAACTCATGAATGAATGAATTATCTGTTAGATCGGTTGTGTGCTAGACCGATTGTGTGTGTGTTTGCATGTGCTTTTATTTTATTAGTTTTTTAAATTGTTTTATCATTTTATTTTATTTTTTGTTTTTCAAATATGTATATGCGCTGAATGAGTTCGGGCACTTGGCCATGTGCCAAAAATTTTTAAACAAACATCTAGGTACATTGCCAAGTGTAGTATATACACTTGAAGTTGTTTATATAAGTATATTTTTATATGCAATAGTTTCTACGTGTATGGTATGTGCGTATGTATAATTTATTTTTTTTTCATCTTTTGTCTGCACACTTGAATGCGAAGTTATAATTTTTTATGGCAGATATCAGTTTTTAACCCATAGTTTTTTTTAAAATCACCTTATTTTGTTTATTTTAAAAATTCATCACCATAAAAGGGATTTTCACGAAGGAAAAATCTATTTCTGGGCAAGGGCCCGTGTCGCTTTGTGAAATATCCTTTTAGCACATATTTCTTAGGTAAATATTACTAACATTACCAGAGAAAAAACTAAAATGGGATGTCAGAGTATTCTGACTCGCTCACCTATATAAAAAGGTGTCGGTAGGTTTCTGGGGCGAGTGAAACCACTACCACGGGTCTCTTACCATTTAGATCCATCCCTCTACAAAATCCCCTGCTAGAGAGGGCTGATGCACAGCCCACACCAGTAACTACTACTACTAGCGCTTCCAACGCCAGCACGAGCGCCTCTAGCGGCCATCCTTTGAGTTTAAAAGGTCAAGCTTGGGCCCACGGGTGGGTGTAAAGCAGGGAGGGATTTCACTGGGCGACACACGGGCCCGGGCCTTGCCCAGAAATAGATTTTTCCTTGTCAAAATCCCTTTTTCTGGGCTCAGCCCGTGTCGCTTCGTGAAATAGTACCAGAGAAATGGCCACAAGCTTGGGTAAAATAAGATACAAGTAGGGAATAAGAAAAAACAGAGTATATTAGAGTACATAAATCTAAAACTTATAATTACAGAAGTTATAACGAAAAAGATGGCCGCTAGAGGCGCTCGTGCTGGCGTTGGGAGCGCTAGTAGTAGTAGTTACTGGTGTGGCCTGTGCATCAGCCCTCTCTAGCAGGGGGATTTTGTAGAAGGATGGATCTAATGGTATGAGACCCGTGGTAGTGGTTTCACTCGCCCCAGAAAGGTGAGCGAGTCAGAATACTCTGACATCCCATTTTAGTTTTTTCTCTGGTAATGTTAATAATATTTACCTTAGAAATATGTGCTAAAAGGATATTTCACGAAGCGACACGGGCTGAGCCCAGAAATATTCACCTCAAACCAAATTCATTATAGCGCTGAATAATCCCTTAGATTCCAGGGCTTGGCTTCAAGCCTAAATCTCGTATTCCATTCCATTCCATAAACCTCTTGTTAATCCTCAGGCTTTTGGATACACAATCTTTAAATATGGAATACAACCATGTTCAAATAGGTTGTTTTTGGCTTGAAGACAGTTCTCTGCCCTAAATGAAGTAACCATTTGGGGTAAAGTAAAGATTATAGGTTTCTCAATAACTGACGACACACTTAATGGCATTATTTATTTTGCATACAGAACCATAGGTACTTGTGCCAGAACTAGGTACTTTGGTACATCTTGAAGTGTGCATGGGGATTTGGCACAGGCACACAGCTATCTGTAAAAGCAATGAGTTTCTATACAAAAAATATAATGTTTTTGAAATCCAGTGTATTGTGTTTTTATTTTTCAAGAGGTTGATTTGTTTTCTTTTCAGAGAGCATGTGAGACTGACAGAGAACTTAACAGGAAAGCTGCTCGAAGGAGGTAAAATGGGGTTCGGGGAAGACCCAGGAAAACGGCCGGATTATGAAGAAAAGCGTTCTTCAGGAGGTAAAAAGGGGTCGGGGAAGACCCAGGAAAACGGCCGGAAATATGAAGAAAAGGGTTCTTCAAGAGGTAAAAAGGGGTCGGGGAAGACCCAGGAAAACGGCCGGAAATATGAAGAAAAGTTTTCAGGACTAAAAACAAGAAAAGTCTGCTAAAAAGGGGTCGGGGAGACCAGGAAAACGGCCGAAATATGAAGAAAAGCGTTCTTCAAGGGGAGGGGTAAAAAGACAGGAAAAACCAGGAAAACGGCGGAAAAATATGAAGAAAAGCG
The DNA here is from genome assembly GCF_015104395.2 of Macrobrachium nipponense. Taxonomy (NCBI): domain Eukaryota; kingdom Metazoa; phylum Arthropoda; class Malacostraca; order Decapoda; family Palaemonidae; genus Macrobrachium; species Macrobrachium nipponense. The sequence continues at coordinate 47,118,466 of NC_087220.1, forward strand.
TTCTTCAAGAGGTAAAAAAAGAGGGGTCGGGGAAGACCCAGGGAAAACGCCGGATATGAAGAAAAGCGTTCTTCAAGAGGTAAAAAGGGGTCGGGGGGAAGACCCAGGAAAACGGCGGAAATATAAGAAAGCGTTTTTTCAAAGGTAAAAAGGGGTCGGGGAAGACCCAGGAAAACGGCCGGAAATGAAGAAAAGCGTTCTTCAAGAGGTAAAAAAGGGGTTCGGGAAGACCCAGGAAAACGGCCGGAAATATGAAGAAAGCGTTATTCAATAGGTACAAGAGTGTAAAAAGGGGGGGGGATAGACCCAGGAAAACGGCCGGGAAATATGAAGAAAAAGCGGTTCTTCAAGAGGTTAAAAAGGGGGTCGGGATAAAGACCCAGGCAAACTGTCCGGAATATGAAGAAGAAGCGTTTTCAAGAGTAAAAAGGGCGTCGGGAAAGACCCAGAACGGCCGGAAATATTGAAGAAAAGCTTTCAAGAGGTAAAAAGGGGTCGTGGAAGACCCAGAAAAACTGCACAAAATATGAAGAAAAGTGTTCTTTTGCATTATAGTAAATAATTGTGGGGGAGTTTGTTTGAATGGTGGACTAGGAACAGCAAGGTGAAATCTATTTTGATTATGTTTGAGATAAAATGAATGGTAAATTTTGGCAAGGTTATACCCTTACTGGACAGATATGCTTTTTTCATCCCCAGTAATTGCATATAAAGTACCCCAATTTTGATCATATGAGTACTGTTATTTTGCTCACATTCTTCAACCCCAAACATCAGGCCTCTTACAGACTTCATCTACCACTTCTCTTTGGAGATTATTTATACTAGCTGGATAAATAATCTCCACCTCTTTACTCTAATGGGCAACTACTAATCTTTTTGGCAGATTCTTGGGATTTATACCCCCTATCTTGTCTGGATAATCTGCATTATAGTAAATAATTGTGAGGGAGTTTGTTTGAATGGTGGACTAGGAACAGCAAGGTGAAATCTATTTTGATTATGTTTGAGATAAAATGAATGGTAAATATTGGCAAGTGTATACCCTTACTGGACAGATATGCTTTTTTCATCCCCAGTAATTGCATATAAAGTACCTCAATTTGGATCATATGATGTATAAATAATCTCCACCTCTTTACTCTAATGGGCAACTACTAATATTTTTGGCAGATTCTTGGGATTTATACCCCCTATCTTGTCTATAGATAGCTCTCTGGATAATCTGGACATCATATCCGCGACATTTCTTTTCCTTGCACTATGGTCCACTACAAAATCAAAATCATTCTAATATTCCAACATTCTTGCAATCCTTTCATTCATATCTTTCATTCCTTGCAAATTCACAATAGACTGGTGCTTTGTTCTTCCCACAAATTTCACCCTGTACAAGAACAGTCAAATCGTTTGCACAAAACCTCAATGCTGCCAACTCTGTCACTGAATACTTTCTTTCAGCCACAGTAAAGTCCTTAGACACATAAGCTAGCCCTCTCTTTCTTTTAACTTCATTCACCACCTGCTTTTGCTCTTCAGTATTCCAACCCATTTGACAATCTTTTTAACAAATTTTCGTTGCCACGTTTCAAACCAATTCCAGATATGTGGTTCAAACTCACGGGAACTGTTCCTGGGTCACAGGAAAAATCCTTTACACTTTCCCCACAAATTTGTTTTTCTGACTTACGAAAGAACCAGACCAATTGCCACTCACATGTGCCCCAAAAAACTCTCACCTCTTCTCCAAACCACTCACTCTTTGCCACTTTTACTTTCACGGCTACTACTTCAAACTTTCTTTCCCAACACTGCGCTCACCAACCTTTATGCTCTTTTCACTGTTTTACTCACCAACAAATTATCATCCAGGAAGACCATCACATTTCCACAAGGAAACTCAATCAACACTTCATTCATGGCCCTCTGAAAGCAGCAGGTGCATTTACTAACCGAAAACTAAAATTTCTGAACTGATAATGTTTCTTAGAAGTAAAAAAGGTTGTTATTGGCTGGGAAGCTTTCGCGATTGGCATCTGGTAATACCCCTTACCAGATCCATCTTAGTAAATCTTCATCCCATGCATACTATATATACACACATGGGGAACCTATAATTTTTGGTCACCTCATTCACTCTCCGATAATCTATGCACACTCTCAAATTTTAGTTCGGTTTCCTTATGGGTATTATAGAACTATTCCAAGTGCTCTCACTCAGCTCTACCACTCCCAACCTCTCTAGCTCATCACATTGCTGCTCAATCTCTTTGGGGCAGGGAAAATTTCTGGGTCTTTGGTAAATAAAGTTCCCAACCTATCTTTGCAAGCGTAACTTTGTCACAAAACACACATAAAATCATTAAAAATAATCAAACATACCAGACTTATTTTGAGAAAATAACATACGCAATATTTAGTAAATTAGGTTTTATCAATCTGTCACAAAAGAAAATCTAAACAGGTTTGATGTGTCCCTCATACATACTGCCCAAGTGTCACAAATGTCTGTTTCATGAAGCAAATGCAGAACAAAATCCCAAAAATTATCTTGGCGAATGAACAACAGGACTTAGATAATGAATGGCGTGCACTAATTCATTACAAGTGACGATAGTGACAGTTTTCTTTGCGAAAACATCGACACAGTCATTTTGGGTTAATCCGTTAAAGTTTATCTAAGTAATAATTAATCCTCTTCTTTCAAAGTTCGCTCAAGCCTTGCTAAACCTATTACCATAATGCCAGGACTGTGAGTGGTTTTAACGTTTCTTTATGGTAGTAAAAAAAAGGAAAAAAAGGAAAAAAAAAAAAAACGTCAAATGGTTTTTTGTCAGAAAAAGTTACCTGACAAATGTAAGAGTGGGCTGCCTCCGCATCTTTCTCTGCTTATCCTACAAGGAAAAGGGTTAACCTCAGGGAAGCGTCTTAGTCAAAAAACACTTTTAAATTAGCTGTCAATGGTCTACATAGAACAACGTTCCTGCTGGGGGGTATTGGTTCTGGCCTTCCTTTGGCTGATGATTATGCAGTAAGTAAAACTATAGTAAGTCTATGGCTGTTGAAGCTTGTCCAAAAAGATCCAGAACTGCTAGTTAATTAAGCTGGCCATTGTCATGGGCCACCAGTGGATAAAGGGTTCAAATTTTCAAACTAAAAAACCGAAGCTATTAACCATTTTTCGACCTAGGAAGAAGTTAGAAGAGATCACCCTATATGTTGTTTTCAAAAGATTCCATTTTACACCTTTCTGAAGATAGCATTTAAGTATCTAAGTTTTGACATTTGATAAACAAAAATAACTTTTACTCAACATGTTAATGGAAGTTGTGTTGTAAACATTGGAAGCTTTCGTCTTCTTATTTTTTCTTAAAGTTATGTCAGATTTAATTTTGTGAGCAGATTCAAATCACCCATTTTGAGGATGTACCAAGGTTTTATGCCTAAGGCAAAAATTGAATATGGTTTAGTCAATTTTACGGTTGTGCATGCAAGAAGACAAACACTGCAGAAATTCGAAGTTATCCAGAACATGGCTTAATGTATTTGTACGGGGGGCCTATAAAACCTCACCAGTAGGAAGTTATTTATCGTTTGAGACAAGGTTTTTTACCCTCACTATTTATCTTTAGGGAGGAATTACGCTTTGGATGCATATCAAGCGTACTTCCGTCAAAGCTGAACCCCAACTATAAGTACGTTAAAGAGCCAACTGAAGGAGTCCCAAATAGACCTAGACTGCCAAAGATGGCTTGAAGTTTGGCTGGCAATAGACCGAAACTTAGAGATCTGCCCAATTAGTGACTGCAGGAGTAAACAGTTCCGATTGATCAGTTGAGAGCAAGTTTACTGGATCATGCTTCCGAGCATGGAGATTCTTTCATATATATATATATATATATATATATAATTTATATATATATATATATATATATATATATATATATATATAGATGTGTGTGTGTCTGATAACTGATGGATTGAAGGGTTTTTTTTTCTGATGGTGTTGGTTGCTGTAGTGAGGGTGATAGTATCATGAAAAAGAAACTTACCGTCTAATTCCTCTTTGTTTTCATGGCTGAAATGCTGGCAGTTCTGATGGCTCTTAAATATATTTTTTTATAGTTCTTGTGCTAACAAGGTTTTACTGTTTTTACCGACTCTGAGTGTTTTATCCTCTTTTAGAAGCATGGTCTCTTGCCACTCTTTAGTGCAAGAGATACAGGATTGGTTTTATCTGTTAATTAATAGGTTTTTCTGTTAGGTTTTGTTGGGCTCTTTCCCCATGTTGAATTGTTGGGAATGAGTGAGTGACGCTTGCAGACTAGGCTTAGGCACATTTCCAACATGGGTGTCCTGTTTCTTTTGATTTTTTTTAACAGTACCATTCGATTTTATTGTAGAGACCAGTGACAGGCCCACTACTTTAGATTATTTTAAACTCGATTAGGCCTTCTATTCATCCTTGGCCTCATAGATAGAAGGTCAGAGATAGTTTTAGCTAGATTGCATATAGGCCACACTAAATATACCCACGGGTATCTAGTGATGAATGGAGCGGACAGGTAGGTTCCTCACTGTCCCCTCTTGGGGATTTTACTGTTTTGCATATTTTGGTGGAGTGCCCTAATTTTGAAAACGAACATAGAGCTTGTTTGCTGGCAAATAAGACTTGCTGATATTTTAGGTGAAGGTGATCAGGTAGAGCAAATTGTGACATTTTTAAGAAATATTAATATTTTTTAAGAATAATTTTATCCATTTTTATAATTGTTTTAGGTTTTTTGTTTAACTCATGAATGAATGAATTATCTGTTAGATCGGTTGTGTGCTAGACCGATTGTGTGTGTGTTTGCATGTGCTTTTATTTTATTAGTTTTTTAAATTGTTTTATCATTTTATTTTATTTTTTGTTTGTCAAATATGTATATGCGCTGAATGAGTTCGGGCACTTGGCCATGTGCCAAAAATTTTTAAACAAACATCTAGGTACATTGCCAAGTGTAGTATATACACTTGAAGTTGTTTATATAAGTATATTTTTATATGCATATGTATCTACGTGTATGGTATGTGCGTATGTATAATTTTATTTTTTTTTCATTCTTGTCTGCACACTTGAAATGCGAAGTTATAATTTTTATGGCAGATATCAGTTTTTACCATAGTTTTAAAATCACCTTTATTTTGTTTATTTTAAAAATTCATCACCATAAAAGGGATTTTCACGAAGGAAAAATCTATTTCTGGGCAAGGGCCCGTGTCGCTTTGTGAAATATCCTTTTAGCACATATTTCTTAGGTAAATATTACTACATTACAGAGAAAAAACTAAAATGGGATGTCAGAGTATTCTGACTCGCTCACTTATATAAAAGGTTGTCGTATTGTTTCTGGGGCGAGTGAAACCACTACCACGGGTCTCTTACCATTTAGATCCATCCCTCTACAAAATCCCCTGCTAGAGAGGGCTGATGCACAGCCCACACCAGTAACTACTACTACTAGCGCTTCCAACGCCAGCACGAGCGCCTCTAGCGGCCATCCTTTGAGTTAAAAGGTCAAGCTTGGGCCCACGGGTGGGTGTAAAGCAGGGTGGGATTTCACTGGGCGACACACGGGCCCGGGCCTTGCCCAGAAATAGATTTTTCCTTTGTCAAAATCCCTTTTCTGGGCTCAGCCCGTGTCGCTTCGTGAAATAGTACCAGAGAAATGGCCACAAGCTTGGGGTAAAATAAGATACAAGTAGGGAATAAGAAAAAACAGAGTATATTAGAGTACTATAATCTAAAACTTATAATTACAGAAGTTATAACGAAAAAGATGGCCGCTAGAGGCGCTCGTGCTGGCGTTGGGAGCGCTAGTAGTAGTAGTTACTGGTGTGGCCTGTGCATCAGCCCTCTCTAGCAGGGGGATTTTGTAGAAGGATGGATCTAAATGGTATGAGACCCGTGGTAGTGGTTTCACTCGCCCCAGAAAGGTGAGTGAGTCAGAATACTCTGACATCCCATTTTAGTTTTTTCTCTGGTAATGTTAATAATATTTACCTTAGAAATATGTGCTAAAAGGATATTTCACGAAGCGACACGGGCTGAGCCCAGAAATATTCACCTCAAACCAAATTCATTATAGCGCTGAATAATCCCTTTAGATTCCAGGGCTTGGCTTCAAGCCTAAATCTCGTATTCCATTCCATTCCATAACCTCTTGTTAATCCTCAGGGCTTTTGGATATCACAATCTTTGAATATGGAATACAACCATGTTCAAATAGGTTGTTTTTGGCTTGAAGACAGTTCTCTGCCCTAAATGAAGTAACCATTTGGGTAAAGTAAAGATTATAGGTTTCTCAATAACTGACGACAAACTTAATGGCATTATTTATTTTGCATACAGAACCATAGGTACTTGTGCCAGAACTAGGTACTTTGGTACATCTTGAAGTGTGCATGGGGATTTGGCACAGGCACACAGCTATCTGTAAAAGCAATGAGTTTCTATACAAAAAATATAATGTTTTTGAAATCCAGTGTATGTGTTTTATTTTCAAGAGGTTCTTGGATTTGTTTTCTTTTCAGAGAGCATGTGGGACTGACAGAGAACTTAACAGGAAAGCTGCTCAAGAGGTAAAAAGGGGTCGGGGAAGACCCAGGAAAACGGCCGGAAATATGAAGAAAAGCGTTCTTCAAGAGGTAAAAAGGGGTCGGGGAAGACCCAGGAAAACGGCCGGAAATATGAAGAAAAGGGTTCTTCAAGAGGTAAAAAGGGGTCGGGGAAGACCCAGGAAAACGGCCGGAAATATGAAGAAAAGCGTTCTTCAAGAGGTAAAAAGGGGTGGGAAAGACCAGAAAAACTGCCACAAAATATGAAGAAAAGTGTTCTTTTGCATTATGGTAAATAATTGTGGGGGAGTTTATTGTTTGAATGGTGGACTAGGAACAGCAAGGTGAAATCTATTTTGATTATGTTTTGAGATAAAATGAATGGTAAATTTTGGCAAGGTTATACCCTTACGGACCGATATGCTTTTTTTCAATCCCAGTAATTGCATATAAAGTACCCCAATTTTGATCATGTGAGTACTGTTATTTTGCTCACATTCTTCAACCCCAAACATCAGGCCTCTTACAGACTTCATCTACCACTTCTCTTTGGAGATTATTTATACTAGCTGGATAAATAATCTCCCACCTTTACCTACTTAATGGGGCAACTACTAATTTCTTTTTGGCAGGAATTCTTGGATTTATTACCCCATATCTTGGTCTGGATAAATCTGCATTATAGTAAATAATTGTGAGGGAGTTGTTTTGAATGGTGGACTAGGAACACAATGTGAAATCTATTTTGATATGTTTGACATAAATGAATGGTAAATATTGGCAAGTGTATACCCTTACTGACAGATATGCTTTTTTCATCCCCAGTAATTGCATATAAAGTACCTCAAATTTGGATCATAGATGTATAAATAAGCTCCACTCGTTTATTACTCTAATGGGCAACTACTAATCTTTTTGGCCTTCTTGGATTTTCCCCCTATCTGTCTATAATAGCTCTCTGGATATTCTGGACATCATATCCGCGACTATTAGGGCAAGGCCTATGGTCCACTACAAAATCAAAATCATTCTAATATTCCAACATTCTTGCAATCCTTTCATTCATATCTTTCATTCCTTGCAAATTCACAATAGACTGGTGCTTTGTTCTTCCCACAAATTTCACCCTGTACAAGAACAGTCAAATCGTTTGCACAAAACCTCAATGCTGCCAACTCTGTCACTGAATACTTTCTTTCAGCCACAGTAAAGTCCTTAGACACATAAGCTAGCCCTCTCTTTCTTTTAACTTCATTCACCACCTGCTTTTGCTTCAGTTATCCACCCATTGACAATCTTTTAACAAATTTCCTGCCAGTTTCAACCAATTCCAGATATGTGGTCAACTCACGAACTGTCCTGGGTCACAGGAAATCCTTTACTTTCCCCACAAATTTTTCTGACTTACGCAAGCCAGATGCACTCACCATGTGCCCCAAAAACTCTACCTCTTCTCCAAACCACTCACTCTTTGCCGCTTTTACTTTCACGGCTACTACTTCAAACTTTCCCAACACTGCGCTCACCAACCTTTATGCTCTTTCACTGTTTTACTCACCAACAAATTATCATCCAGGAAGACCATCACATTTCCACAAGGAAACTCAATCAACACTTCATTCATGGCCCTCTGAAAGCAGCAGGTGCATTTACTAACCGAAAACTAAAATTTCTGATTGATTGATTGATTGATTGTGTATTATATCTGGCGTCACAACATCTGGGTAATTGACACCGAAATAAATTAAATATAAAAAAAAATTAAATTTTTGATAAATTTCATATAAAAATCTATAAATATATTATAAATTTTTTTTTTTTTTCATATATAAAAGTTCTTACATAGACAATCTATGTATAATTTAAATTTGGTTAAGGAGGCCCGCCTCCCTCATAAAAATATATAACTGCTCTATATTACAATCCTTTCCAAGAATTGTAGCTAGGATAAAATTGCCTACTCTGTCACGACCCCAAGACATGAACCTATGTCTCAAATTCCCAAGTCTGGGACATTCAACCAGCAAATGTCTCACAGTCAAGGGCACAGTACAGTTCTCGCAAAACGGAGGATTTTCACGAGACATCAAGAACCCATGGGTGAGTCTTGTATGTCCAATCCTCAATCTGCACAACATCGTTTCTTGTCTCTTTGGCAAATATGGATATGACCAAGGAGACACTGAAGATGTGATACTACGCATTTTTTGATTGTTTAAAATATCCTCCCACTGGGACTGCCAACATTTTTTAATTCTCTGACCTACTAGAGGATACAAATCCCAATATGGTAGTAGGCATATTGTGGGTTCTGGGGAGCTGACCGCAGACTTTGCAAGTTGGTCAGCTTTCTCATTCCCAAGCAACCCCAACATGAGAAGGCACCCACAGAACTTTATTTCTTTTCCTCTACTTTTTAGTAAAAGCCGCCATTCCAATATATCTAAAATCAGAGGGTTTAAAGGGTTAAAAGATTCCAGTGACTGGAGAACACTTCTTGAGTCACAATATATAATAAAATTACTTTCATTCCGAATTAAAACTTCCTTTAAAGCCTTTAAAATTCCATATAACTCTGCTGTAAAAATTGATGCAACAGATGATAACCTGCCACACCTCTCTACATCAGGGAAGACTACACCAAAGCCGACGCCAGCATCTGACTTTGAGCCGTCCGTGAAAACTGCAGTGGAATCGTCATGTTGCAAGGAATGTTCTAAAAATATTGACCCGCGTGGCCTCACTGGACAATTCTGTTTGGTAAAATTGAAATATCTGCAGAATTTTACCTCTGGGAAGTTCCAGGGGGGACTACTGAATATTTTGCTGGTAAAATCTCGACCCTTGGCATGTTTAATTCACGAACAATGGTATTGACTCTAAAAGCGAATGGATGAGGTTGCTTGGGGTGATTTTCATAAAACTGCAATGCCTTTCATTTCTCATACAAATGCTGGTTAAAGACTTAGGTAGCCTCTGGAATCTATACCAGCTCCGAACCAGCAGACGCTTGTAATGAAGATCCAGTGGCACCTCATCAGCATCTACAAGCATGCTCTCGGTGGGAGATGATTTAAATGCTCCAGTACACAACCGTATTCCTCCATGATGAATTGAGTTGAGCATTTTAAGGCTATTTGGTTTTGCAGAAGTGTACACCTCACACCCGTAACTTAATTTTGAAAAGACCAAGGCTTATATAATCTCAACATCTGAGTTTTCGGTCTGCACCCCACGAAGTGTGAGACACGACAATTCAGCAAATTCATTGCTTTTAAGCATTTTGCCTTAATATATTTCAGATGTGGAATCCAGGTCAGCTTGCTATCAAAAATCAAGCCAAGAAACCTTGTTTCATCAACACATGGAATTCTCTGCCTATGAATGAATAGATCTGGATCAGGGTGGATTCCCCTTATACGACAAAAGTGCATAGTTACAGTTTTACTGGCGGAAAATCTAAAACCATTAACCTCAGCCCACTTTATTATATTATCAATGCAGAGCTGAAGGCGGCGTTCAGCCACTGCCATCCTTGATGCTGCAAAGGAAATCGATAGGTCATCAACAAAAAGGGTATATGTTATATCTGGGGGAATTAATTATTTTAGAAACCCCATTGATTACCAAGGCAAACAAGGTTACACTTAAAACACTTCCTTGTGGTACTCCTTCTTCCTGATTGAATACATCTGACATTATTGCTCCAACCTGAACCTGAAATATCCTATTTTTTAAAAAAAGCCTTAATAAACAGGGGCAAATTGCCTCTCAGGTTACATTCATAAAGGACGATCAAAATGCCTTATCTCCATGTTGTATCATAAGCCTTCTCTAGGTCAAAGAAAACGGTGATGTGATGTTGCTTGTTGGCAAAAGCTTCACATATTGAAGATTCCATTCGTACCAATACATCAGTTGTGGAGTGCATACTCCGAAAACCAAAAACACTGAGCAGGCGACAGATATTTACCTCTTTCCAAGTACCACAATCAATCGTGTGTTCACCATTTTTTCCATGATCTTACACAAACAAGAAGTTAATGCGATAGGACGATAAATAATTTTCTGTCTTGAATGGATCTTTTCCAGGTTTCACAAATGGCAGTAATTTTCAACTTCTCCCAAAGCTTGGGGGAAGATATGTTCTCTGTAAATTCTGTTAATTAGGCTTAATATGAAAAGTCTGGTATTTTCAGGGGTATGCTTAATCATTGAATAGTTATATCGTCCAGTCCAGGAGCTGATTCATTACATTTATTCAAGGCTGATTCAAATTCTCTAATAGTAAAAGGAGCATTGTACTGCTCATGTCTTAAGGTATTAAAATCAATTTCTACCTGTTCTATTATCCGTCTTTGAGCTGAATAGGGTCTATCATCATTTTTCTTCGCAACATTAGCAAAATGATTAGCAAACTCATTTGCCACTAACTGGGGGTCTGCTACCTCACAACCATTCACCTTGATAACGGAGGTTGACAAGGAGTAAACTTGCCTGCTATTTTTCTAACTCTCTACCAAACTAGAGTCAGAGGAGTTTTCGAATTTAGTGAAGATATGAATATCGTCCAAGATTCCTTTCGTGCTTTTTTGATTTCCATGCGAAAATGAGCTCTCGCTTTTCGAAATTCTACACGATAATACTCACATTTTCGTCTGCGGTATCTGGTGAAGGCAGATCTCATATTTCTATGAGTTTCCTGGCATTTACGTGTCCACCAGGGAACTGGTCGGCGGACAAATTTGCCCGAAGTCCTAGGTATAGATTGAAGACCAGCTAAGAACATCATTGTATTCAAAAAGTCAAGAGCGTCATCTACACAGGGAAAGTCATCAGCAGAGTCATCTATTGAGCTGTGCTCCTGGAAGTTGACCAATCAGTTTTACCAATGTTCCATTTGGGTTGCCTTAAAGATGGAGGACTTGATGCTACACTCACCACTATCGGAAAATGGTCACTGGTAAATCTATCATTTATAGTTCTCCAATTAAAGTCAATAATACAGTCATCACTACATATAGATAAATCAATTGCTGATAACGTGACCTGTTTGAACATGAAAATGCGTAGACTCCCCAGAGTTGAGGATCCCAACATTTTCATCTTCTATGATGGAACCTAAACACCTTCCTCTTTGATTGTGATGATGTCACCCCAAAGAGGATTTCTGCTATTCATATCTCCCAAAATAACAAAAGGGCGTGGTAATTGTTGAATGAGAGATTTAAATTCATTGATGGGGAAGGCTTCATTAGGTGGTAGATAAAGAGAGCATATTGTATATTTTCTTTGCGCAAATGGATCTGCACACCTATCACTTGCAATGCTGATTGGATACTGATAGAATTTTGTGGGGTGTCATTTCGAACATACAAAGCGACACCACCATGGCTTCCAATATTCAAATTATAGGTGGAGTGATAGGATGTATACTCTGTGGGCTGGGGCACATATTATTACCAATCATTGTCTCCTGCAGAGCTATACAAACAGGAGACACTTCTGATATGAGCAGCCTTAATTCTTCCCATTTAGCTCTTAATCCCTGACAGTTCCACTGTAGAAAATGAATGAATTTACTTCCCTTTAGAGGCTGTTAAATTAGAGCCTCTTTTAAGAGCTTTCAGCTTACTGACTTGCTCCTTATTTCTGGAAGGAGACCGATTATTTTTATGGCTGCCTCTTCTTTTTTTTTCAGAGGGTATCGGTCTCAGGAAACACCAGACAAAGCTGATGCTGCCTGAGGAGGGGTGTGAAGGTTGGACATTGGTGCATTCTCCAAAGGATCAGAAGCACCATTTGCAGCTGGTACAGCCTCCAGTGAGGTGGAAGTGCCAGGTACACCTGGCACAGCCTCCAGAGAGGCAGGAGTCCCAGAGAAATCATTGGTTCTGCTTCCATAGAAGCAGAAGTGCCAGAAACCACTGGCACTACCTCCAAAGAGGCGGGAGTGCCAGAATCAACTGGCACTGCCTCCGAAAGGGCAGGGGCGCCAGGAATTACTGGCACTTTCCTCAGAAGAGGGCAGGTGCGCCAGGAATTACTGGCACGGCCTCCAAAGAGGCAGGTGCGCCAGGAGTCACTGGCGCAGCTCCGAAGAGGCATGAGCGCCAGCAAGTCACTGGCGCTGCCTCCAAAGAGGCACGAGTACAGGTCGTAACTGGTGTTTTTTTTATTAACATTAGTTTTGGTGACATTGATATGTCTTCTTCGGTTGGCAGCAACACTGGAAAAAGATATTCCTGGTCTAATGTACTGACTCAAACACTCTCTCTTTTGCCTCTCCAAATGTGATACGTTCGGTCACCCTGTTAATGTCTGAATTTCTTTTTCCATGATGTATACATCGCAATTAAGTGAAGATGATGGATGATTTTCTCCACAATGCCACACATCTGGCCTCCTTATTACATATGCCATGCTCTGGCTCACTGCATTTAACACAAGTAGCAGGCTTGCCTTGTAGTTTCTGTCTGCATGACCCAACATGTGTCCAAATTCTTGACAATAAAAACATCTCCTCGGTCTTGGGATATATTGTTTAACCTTAAAACGTAACCAGGCTGCTTTCACTATACTAGGCAATCGGGTGGAATTGAATGTAACAATTAAATTGGGAAGTGGGACTAGGACTCCATTTATCTCTTCTTCATTCTTTCAATTCTTATTACCCCTTGATCCCTTAATTCCTCTACGAGCCTTTCCTCAGAGTAAGTCACAACTGGGGTGCATATATCATGCCCTTGGAGTAATTCCAAAAAGCATGTACTGCACACTCTACTTTAACTCCTCCAAGGTGAGATAATGTTTTTAAACTGTTCACTTTCCTCTTTCGAGGCAGATTCCACTGGTCAGCTTTTCCTCGCCCCTCAGAAGAAATCTTAGGCTCTCGGCCACAGCACCTGACAATATCTTTATATACATTAAAAAATGTCACAATCAGAGTCTTCCAAATTAAAGTCAAATATTTATCATAAGAGTTTTCAAACATTCCGGTCCCTTATTTCTGTAACTATATTTTACTAAATTTCCCCTTACTCCGTACTGGAGCATAGGGTTTCAGTGTGATTACACTGGAAGGTTTTTTGAGTTTTCCAGAGGAAGGTTGCCAGTGGAGGTTCCTGCAGTCATCAACTGTGCCGATTCATTACCATCAAAGGGGGTCCAGGGGTACTTGATTCTTTATTTGTATTATTCATAAAGATCAAAGTATTGGTAAAAAAAAGAAGAAAAAAAAAAACGATAAATAAACCTGAAAAACCTTAAAAAGACATCATCAGCCTTTCATGAAGTTTATTCTTCCACTAATGGCACAAGTGAGAACCGACTCCCAAATGTCCGCGTCCCTACCCTACCCACAGGGGATGGCACAACATGACTAGAGTGGCCCAAGTGTAAGCCAAACCCAGACGTTGATAGGGACTGAGAGTATTACCAGAATACAATCATCCCCACCCTAATCACATTATGGGCAAACGGACAGAATGCCAAGAGTCCTATCGCAAAACTAGACCCCCCTGGAATCCGTGGTCCAGCCCTGCAAAATAGTTCCGCCTGATATCACTCAGGTCCGAACATTATCGGGCAGTTGATGGTCCTGCCACAGTTCTCACTATTTAGCTTCATATAAAACCCAGTCCCAGCGATGATATCTTTTCTGTTTACCAGGTTCAGTAAATTTTAGCAAAGGTGGAAGGAAATTTCCACAATTAATCCAAAGGAAAAAAAAAAAAAAAAAAAAAAATTACATGAAGGAGAAGGATGTAGTAAGAATGAAAATATTGCAGAAAGAAGGAAAAGTTCTGACTAATTTAGTTGGATCAGCAGCTGAGCCCCAAGGACCAGTGAAAAAGGAACCCACCAGGCATCATGGCACAGCTGCTGGTCCCTAAGCCCCCTACCCACGCCAAGGGGTCAGCATCTAGGGAGTAAAATTTCTGAACTGATAATGTTTCTTTAGAAGTAAAAACAAAAAAAGGTTGTTTATGGTGGGAAGATTTCGCGATTGGCATCTGGTAATACCCTCCCCTTACCAGATCCATCTTGGTAAATCTTCATCCCATGCATACTATATATACACACATGGGGAACCTATAATTTTTGGTCACCTCATTCACTCTCCGATAATCTATGCACACTCTCAAATTTTAGTTCGGTTTCCTTATGGGTATTATAGAACTATTCCAAGTGCTCTCACTCAGCTCTACCACTCCCAACCTCTCTAGCTCATCACATTGCTGCTCAATCTCTTTGGGGCAGGGAAATTTCTAGGTCTTTGGTAAATAAAGTTCCCAACCTATCTTTGCAAGTGAACTTTGTCACAAATACACATAAAATCATTAAAAATAACAAACATACCAGACTTATTTTGAGAAAATAACATACGCAATATTTAGTAAATTAGGTTTTATCAATCTGTCACAAAAGAAAATCTAAACAGGTTTGATGTGTCCCTCATACATACTGCCCAAGTGTCACAAATGTCTGTTTCATGAAGCAAATGCAGAACAAAATCCCAAAAATTATCTTGGCGAATGAACAACAGGACTTAGATAATGAATGGCGTGCACTAATTCATTACAAGTGACGATAGTGACAGTTTTCTTTGCGAAAACATCGACACAGTCATTTTGGGTTAAAGTTTATCTAAGTAATAATTAATCCTCTTCTTTCAAAGTTAGCTCAAGCCTTGCTAACCATTACCATATGCAGACTGTGAGTGCGTTTCTCCATGGTAGAAAAAAAGGAAAAAAAAAGTCAAATGTTTTTTGTCAGAAAGTTACCTGAAAGTAAGAGTGGGCTCCTGCATTTCTTCTGCTTATCCTCAAGGAAAAGGGTTACCTCAGGGAAGCGTCTTAGTCAAACACTTTAAAATAGCTGTCAATGGTCTACTAGAACAAGTTCCTGCTGGGGGTATGGTCTGGCCTTTGCTGATGATTATGCAGTAAACTATAGTAAGTCTATGGCTGTTGAAGCTTGTCAAAAGATCCAGACTGCTATTAATGCTGCATTGTCATGGGCCAGTGCTAAAGGGTTCAAATTTTCAAACTAAAAAACCGAAGCTATACAATTTTTCGACTAGAAGAGTAGAAGAGATCCCTATATTGTTTTCAAAAGATTCCATTTTACCTTCTGAAGATAGCATTAAGTATCTAAGTTTTACATTTGATAAACAAAAATAACTTTTACTCAACATGTTAATGAAGTTGTGTGTAACATGAAGCTTCGTCTTCTTATTCTTAAAGTTATGTCAGATTTTAATTTGTGAGCAGATCAAATCACCCTTTTGAGGATGTACCAGGGTTTTTTTATGCCTAAGCAAAATTTGAATATGGTTGTCAATTTTATGGTTGTGCATGCAAAGACAACACTGCAGAAATTCGAAGTTATCCAGAACATGGGCTTAATGTATTTGTACGGGGGCCTATAAAAACTCACATAGGAAGCTTATATTGTTTGAGACAGGTTTTCCCTCACATTTATCTTTTAGGGAGGAATTTAGGCTTTGGATGCATATCAAGCGTACTTCCGTCAAAGCTGACCCCAACTATAAGTACGTAAGAGCCAAACTGAAGGAGTCCCAATAGACCTAGACTGCCAAAGATGGCTTGAAGTTTGGCTAGCAGGAGTACCAGTTCCGATGATCAGTTGAGAGCAAGTTTCTTGGATCATGCTTCCGAGCATGGAGATTCTTTTCATATATATATATATTATATATATATATATATATATATATATATATATATATGTGTGGTGTGTGTGTATCTGATAGGCTTGAAGGGTTCTGATGGTGTTGGTTGCTCTGTAGTGACAGGTGATAGTATCATGAAAAAGAAACTTCCGTCTAATTCCTCTGTTTTCATGGCTGAACTGCTGGCAGTTCTGATGGCTCTTAAATATATTTTTTTATAGTTCTTGTGCTAACAAGGTTTTACTGGTTTTGACCGACTCTGAGTGTTTTATCCTCTTTTAGAAGCATGGTCTCTTGCCACTCTTTAGTGCAAGAGATACAGGATTGGTTTTTATCTGTTAATTAATAGGTTTTTCTGTTAGGTTTTGTTGGGCTCTTTCCATGTTGGCAATTGTTGGGAATGTGAGCTGACGTTGCAGACTAGGCTTAGGCACATTTCCAACATGGGTGTCCGGTTGGTTTTGATTTTAAAAGTACCATTCGATTTTATTGTAGAGACCAGTGACAGGCCCACTACTTTAGATTATTTTAAACTCGATTAGGCCTTCTATTCATCCTTGGCCTCATAGATAGAAGGTCAGAGATAGTTTTAGCTAGATTGCATATAGGCCACACTAATATACCCCAACCGGGTATCTAGTGATGAAAGAGCGGACAGGTAGGTTACTCACTGTCCCCTCTTGGGGATTTTACTGTTTTGCATATTTTGGTGGAGTGCCCTAATTTTGAAAACGAACATAGAGCTTGTTTGCTGGCAAATAAGACTTGCTGATATTTTGTTAGTGAAGGTGATCAGGTAGAGCAAATTGTGACATTTTTAAGAAATATTAATATTTTTTTAAGAATAATTTTATCCATTTTTATAATTGTTTTTTTAGGTTTTTTGTTCAACTCAGAATGAATGAATTACTTGTTAGATCGGTTGTGTGCTAGACCGATTGTGTGTGTGTTTGCATGTGCTTTTATTTTATTAGTTTTTTAAAAATTTTATCATTTTATTTTATTTTTTGTTTGTCAAATATGTATATGCGCTGAATGAGTTCGGGCACTTGGCCATGTGCCAAAAATTTTTAAACAAACATCTAGGTACATTGCCAAGTGTAGTATATACACTTGAAGTTGTTTATATAAGTATATTTTTATATGCATATGTTTCTACGTGTATGGTATGTGCGTATGTATAATTTTATTTTTTTTCATTCTTGTCTGCACACTTGAAATGCAAAGATATAATTTTTATGGCAGATATCAGTTTTTACCATAGTTTTAAAATCACCTTTATTTTGTTTATTTTAAAAATTCATCACCATAAAAGGGATTTTCACGAAGGAAAAATCTATTTCTGGGCAAGGGCCCGTGTCGCTTTGTGAAATATCCTTTTAGCACATATTTCTTAGGTAAATATTACTAACATTACCAGAGAAAAAACTAAAATGGGATGTCAGAGTATTCTGACTCGCTCACCTTATATAAAAGGTGTCGGTATGGTTTCTGGGGCGAGTGAAACCACTACCACAGGTCTCTTACCATTTAGATCCATCCCTCTACAAAATCCCCCTGCTAGAGAGGGCTGATGCACAGCCCACACCAGTAACTACTACTACTAGCGCTTCCAACGCCAGCACGAGTGCCTCTAGCGGCCATCCTTTGAGTTAGAAGGTCAAGCTTGGGCCCACGGGTGGGTGTAAAGCAGGGTGGGATTTCACTGGGCGACACGGGCCCTTGCCCAGAAATAGATTTTTCCTTTGTCAAAATCCCTTTTCTGGGCTCAGCCCGTGTCGCTTCGTGAAATAGTACCAGAGAAATGGCCACAAGCTTGGGGTAAAATAAGATACAAGTAGGGAATAAGAAAAAACAGAGTATATTAGAGTACTATAATCTAAAACTTATAATTACAGAAGTTATAACGAAAAAGATGGCCGCTAGAGGCGCTCGTGCTGGCGTTGGGAGCGCTAGTAGTAGTAGTTACTGGTGTGGCCTGTGCATCAGCCCTCTCTAGCAGGGGGATTTTGTAGAAGGATGGATCTAAATGGTATGAGACCCGTGGTAGTGGTTTCACTCGCCCCAGAAAGGTGAGTGAGTCAGAATACTCTGACATCCCATTTTAGTTTTTTCTCTGGTAATGTTAATAATATTTAACCTTAGAATATGTGCTAAAGGATATTTCACGAAGCGACACGGTCTGAGCCCAGAAATATTCACCTCAAACCAAATTCATTATAGCGCTGAATATCAATCCCTTTAGATTCCGGGCTTGGCTTCAAGCCTAAATCTCGTATTCCATTCCATTCCATAACCTCTTGTTAATCCTCAGGGCTTTTGGATATCACAATCTTTGAATATGGAATACAACCATGTTCAAATAGGTTGTTTTTGGCTTGAAGACAGTTCTCTGCTCTCCCTAAATGAAGTAACCATTTGGTAAACGTTAAAGATTATAGGTTTCTCAATAACTGACGACACACTTAATGGCATTATTTATTTTGCATACAGAACCATAGGTACTTGTGCCAGAACTAGGTACTTTGGTACATCTTGAAGTGTGCATGGGGATTTGGCACAGGCACACAGCTATCTGTAAAAGCAATGAGTTTCTATACAAAAAATATAATGTTTTTGAAATCCAGTGTATTGTGTTTTTATTTTTCAAGAGGTTGGATTTGTTTTCTTTTCAGAGAGCATGTGGGACTGACAGAGAACTTAACAGGAAAGCTGCTCAAGAGGTAAAAAGGGGTCGGGGAAGACCCAGGAAAACGGCCGGAAATATGAAGAAAAGCGTTCTTCAAGAGGTAAAAAGGGGTCGGGGAAGACCAAGGAAACGCCGGAAATATGAAGAAAGGGTTCTTCAAGAGGTAAAAAGGGGTCGGGGAAGACCCAGGAAAACGGCCGGAAATATGAAGAAAAGGGTTCTTCAAGAGGTAAAAAGGGGTCGGGGAAGACCCAGGAAAACGGCCGGAAATATGAAGAAAAGCGTTCTTCAAGAGGTAAAAAGGGGCGGGGAAGACAGAAAACGGCCAGGAAAGGGATGAAGAAAAGCGTTCTTCAAGAGGTAAAAAGAGGTCGGGGAAGACCCAGGAAAACGGCCGGATATGAAGGAACAAGCGTTCTTCAAGAGGTAAAAAGGGGTCGGGGAAGACCCAGGAAAACGGCCGGAAATATGAAGAAAAGGGTTCTTCAAGAGGTAAAAAGGGGTCAGGGAAGACCCAGGAAAACGGCCGGAAATATGAAGAAAAGCGTTCTTCAAGAGGTAAAAAGGGGTCGGGGAAGACCCAGGAAAACGGCCGGAAATATGAAGAAAAGCGTTCTTCAAGAGGTAAAAAGGGGTCGGGGAAGACCCAGGAAAACGGCCGGAAATATGAACAAAAGCGTTCTTCAAGAGGTACAAGAGGTAAAAAGGGGTCGGGGAAGACCCAGGAAAACGGCCGGAAATATGAAGAAAAGCGTTCTTCAAGAGGTAAAAAGGGGTCGGGGAAGACCCAGGAAAACGGCCGGAAATATGAAGAAAGCGTTCTTCAAGAGGTAAAAAGGGGTCGGGGAAGACCCAGGAAAACGGCCGGAAATATGAAGAAAAGCGTTCTTCAAGAGGTAAAAAGGGGTCGTGGAAGACCCAGAAAAACTGCACAAAATATGAAGAAAAGTGTTCTTTTGCATTATGGTAAATAATTGTGGGGGAGTTTATTGTTTGAATGGTGGACTAGGAACAGCAAGGTGAAATCTATTTTGATTATGTTTGAGATAAAATGAATGGTAAATTTTGGCAAGGTTATACCCTTACTGGACAGATATGCTTTTTCATCCCCAGTAATTGCATATAAAGTACCCCAATTTTGATCATGTGAGTACTGTTATTTTGCTCACATTCTTCAACCCCAAACATCAGGCCTCTTACAGACTTCATCTACCACTTCTCTTTGGAGATTATTTATACTAGCTGGATAAATAATCTCCACCTCTTTACTCTAATGGGCAACTACTAATCTTTTTGGCAGATTCTTGGGATTTATACCCCCTATCTTGTCTGGATAATCTGCATTATAGTAAATAATTGTGAGGGAGTTTGTTTGAATGGTGGACTAGGAACAGCAAGGTGAAATCTATTTTGATTATGTTTGAGATAAAATGAATGGTAAATATTGGCAAGTGTATACCCTTACTGGACAGATATGCTTTTTTCATCCCCAGTAATTGCATATAAAGTACCTCAATTTGGATCATATGATGTATAAATAATCTCCACCTCTTTACTCTAATGGGCAACTACTAATCTTTTTGGCAGATTCTTGGGATTTATACCCCCTATCTTGTCTATAGATAGCTCTCTGGATAATCTGGACATCATATCCGCGACATTTCTTTTCCTTGCACTATGGTCCACTACAAAATCAAAATCATTCTAATATTCCAACATTCTTGCAATCCTTTCATTCATATCTTTCATTCCTTGCAAATTCACAATAGACTGGTGCTTTGTTCTTCCCACAAATTTCACCCTGTACAAGAACAGTCAAATCTTTTGCACAAAACCTCAATGCTGCCAACTCTGTCACTGAATACTTTCTTTCAGCCATAGTAAAGTCCTTAGACACATAAGCTAGCCCTCTCTTTCTTTTAACTTCATTCACCACCTGCTTTTGCTTCAGTTATCCACCCATTGACAATCTTTTAACAAATTTCCTGCCAGTTTCAACCAATTCCAGATATGTGGTCAACTCACGAACTGTCCTGGGTCACAGGAAATCCTTTACTTTCCCCACAAATTTTTCTGACTTACGCAAGCCAGATGCACTCACCATGTGCCCCAAAAACTCTACCTCTTCTCCAAACCACTCACTCTTTGCCGCTTTTACTTTCACGGCTACTACTTCAAACTTTCCCAACACTGCGCTCACCAACCTTTATGCTCTTTCACTGTTTTACTCACCAACAAATTATCATCCAGGAAGACCATCACATTTCCACAAGGAAACTCAATCAACACTTCATTCATGGCCCTCTGAAAGCAGCAGGTGCATTTACTAACCGAAAACTAAAATTTCTGAACTGATAATGTTTCTTAGAAGTAAAAAAGGTTGTTATTGGCTGGGAAGCTTTCGCGATTGGCATCTGGTAATACCCCTTACCAGATCCATCTTAGTAAATCTTCATCCCATGCATACTATATATACACACATGGGGAACCTATAATTTTTGGTCACCTCATTCACTCTCCGATAATCTATGCACACTCTCAAATTTTAGTTCGGTTTCCTTATGGGTATTATAGAACTATTCCAAGTGCTCTCACTCAGCTCTACCACTCCCAACCTCTCTAGCTCATCACATTGCTGCTCAATCTCTTTGGGGCAGGGAAATTTCTGGGTCTTTGGTAAATAAAGTTCCCAACCTATCTTTGCAAGTGAACTTTGTCACAAATACACATAAAATCATTAAAAATAACAAACATACCAGACTTATTTTGAGAAAATAACATACGCAATATTTAGTAAATTAGGTTTTATCAATCTGTCACAAAAGAAAATCTAAACAGGTTTGATGTGTCCCTCATACATACTGCCCAAGTGTCACAAATGTCTGTTTCATGAAGCAAATGCAGAACAAAATCCCAAAAATTATCTTGGCGAATGAACAACAGGACTTAAGATAATGAATGGCGTGCACTAATTCATTACAAGTGACGATAGTGACAGTTTTCTTTGCGAAAACATCGACACAGTCATTTTGGGTTAAAGTTTATCTAAGTAATAATTAATCCTCTTCTTTCAAAGTTAGCTCAAGCCTTGCTAACCATTACCATATGCAGACTGTGAGTGCGTTTCTCCATGGTAGAAAAAAAGGAAAAAAAAAGTCAAATGTTTCACTAACAAATGAACTAATATGCAGTGAAGGTATCAAGAAAGCAGGTGATTGCACCCAATTTAATCCTTCCAAGGAAATGCTACGGTCCATAAAGGTATTTCCTGTCTATAGAATTATCAACTTTCATATTTAATGGCCAATTGTATTTATATGTTATATATCTATATTCACTGTGAAAATGAAATATTAATTTAACATAACATTAGCACAATTTTTTCATCCCATTAGCATAATTTTGATAGATTTAGCATAATTTCCTATAGTTTAGCATCAAATGAGAAATGAAATCTGTTAGCATAAAATCAACATAACTTTGTCATCACACTAGCATAAATTTGATAAATTCAGCATAATTTCATATAGTTTAAAATCAAATGGAAGTGAGATCTAAGCATAATATCAGCATAAATTTTGATAGATTTAGCATAATTTCATTTAGAGTTTAGCATCAAAAGGGAAGTGAGAACTAAGTTAGCATAATATTAGCATAATTTTGTCATCCCACCAGCATAATTTTGATAGATTTAGGATAATTTCATACATATTGGGAAGTGAGATCTAAGTTAGCATGATACTAGCATAATTTTGATAATTTAGCACATTTTCATGTAGAGCTTAACAACAAATGAGACAAGAGATTGTAAGGACAACTTCCTTTGGCAGTTTTAAATTCTACCATACCAACACGCTAAATTCTAATGTATATCATCATATCCCACAAGCATAATTTTGATAGATATAGCATATTAGCAAATTTCATATGCAGTTTAGCATCAAAGACATTTGGTACCACTAAACGCCACCAACAACACCGACTAATGGAGGTTGACTAAAATAGTTTTGTTTACAAACATCACATGACCACTGATCAAATTCTGGAATTTTGTTTGAACTCTAATGGAAAGTTTCCTCAAAATTTGGTGTCAAAACCATATTATGTCGACTTCTAATACAGTTGACGTCCGGGTACTACTGTATTTATTTCTTATTGTTTTCTGTATGTAAAATTGTGTTGTCCCCTGTAGATCTATTTTTGCATCTTTCTGATTTCTAAAAATACTATTGGAATAACCTAAAAGACCAGCTGTGCAGAACGAAGAGACTAGTTTCTTCAACTATGCTATGTCCCTTGATAAATCTTCTTCTAGAAGATGTTTGTTCATGCGGACAAAAAGTCGGATATCTAGATCTATTGTTGTAGTTTGCTGATTTCTAGAAAATCTATTCGAATAATCTAGAAGACCAGCTGTACAAAACAAAGACACTCTAGTTTCTTCAACTATGCTAGGTCTCTTGATGAATCTTTTTCTAGAATATGTTTGTCATTGATTGATTGATTGTGTATTATATCTGGCGTCACAACATCTGGGTAATTGACACCGAAATAAATTAAAGAGAATTATTTAAATTTTTAATAAATTTCATATAAAAATATCAATAAATATATTACAAAAATTTTCTTCAGATATATATGTTTTCTTACATAGACAATCTATGTATAATTTAAATTTGGTTGAGGAGGCCCGCCTCCCTCATATAGATATATAACTGTTCTATATTACAATCCTTTCCAAGAATTGTAGCTAGGATAAAATTACCTACTCTGTCACGACCCCTATGTCTCAAACGCAAGAATCTGGGACATTCAATCAACAAATGTTTCACAGTCAAGGGTACAGTGCAGTTCTCGCAAAACGGAGGATTTTCACAAGACATCAAGAACCCATGTGTAAGTCTTGTATGTCCAAATGATTGATTGTGTATTATATCTGGCGTCACAACATCTGGGTAATTGACACCGAAATAAATTAAATAGAAAAAATTATATTTTTGATAAATTTCATATAAAAATATCTATAAATATATAAAAATTTTGTTCATATATATAAGTTCTTACATAGACAATCTATGTATAATTTAAATTTGGTTAAGGAGGCCCACCTCCCTCATAAAAATATATAACTGCTCTATATTACAATCCTTTCCAAGAATTTTAGCTAGGATAAATTACTACTCTGTCACGACCCCAAGACACGGAACCTATGTCTCAAATTCCCAAGTCTGGGACATTCAACCAGCAAATGTCTCACAGTCAAGGGCACAGTAAAGTTCTCGCAAAACGGAGGATTTTCACGAGACATCAAGAACCCATGGGTGAGTCTTGTATGTCCAATCCTCAAAAATGTCCAATCCTCAATCTGCACATTATTATTATTATAAAAGTAGTTTTACCAGACCACTGAGCTGATTTTCAGCTCTCCTAGGGCTGGCCCGAAGGATTAGATAAAATGCCAGGTCTAGCCCTTAGGCCAGAACTGGGACCAAATTGGTCATTCAGGATAAATAAAAAAAAATGCACAAAGGCAAACGCTTTCATACTAGAACACACACACAATAAATACATTTACTCATGTTCCCTTACATACATACTAAAACGTGGTATATTAAAATTCGGAATTAAGTTTTAAAATTTTTGAAATTTTGTTTAAAATAAAACTTACTAAAAAAAACTTATATTTTATCATTAAATTGCAGTTCCTCAGAAAAGTCAAAATTGGAACTACTGAAAATGTAAAAGATTCTGTCAAAATTTCTTTTATTGTTTTATTTCCAAAAGTTGACAGTCTCTGCTGGTCATACTTTGGACACTCGCACAGACATGTCTGACTGTTACCAACTCCTTGCACTCTGAACACTCTGGAGCAGGTCGCGTGGGTTGCTCATCAAGTGCCCGTGTGTCAGACGAGTGGGCCCTATACGGAGGCGTGTCAGGATTACTGAGCATGTCTCTCTCTTTGATATGCTGAACTCCATTTGTTAACATTCTGTTTTATTTGTTTTAATTTATTATTTTCAGGCTCTTCAGCCCATACATTTTGCCATTTATTTACAATTATTGTTTGTTTTTAATATATCTTATATAATCACTGGTGGGGACGTTTACTTTGCTTCTTTTTATCATTTGGACTGCTTCTTTAGCTGCTTTATCAGCCTCTTCATTTCCTCTTATCCCCACATGAGCAGGGATCAACATATTTCAATATTTTTGCCATTTTTATATAATTTGTGGAGTTCAAATTGAATTTGTGTGTACAATATTATTTTTTGGATTGTAATTCTGAAGAGCTTCCTTCTATGGCACTTCTCGAGTCACTAAAAAATCACAAAATTATTAATTGAAGTTTGCTTTATAATTTTGATAGCTACTTTAATTGCACACAACTCTGCTGTGAAGACTGAGGCATGATTGGGTAAAGAAAATTGATATGTTTTGTTCTGCGATATAGCTGCATATCCTACGCCATGTTGCGATTTGGACCCGTCGGTATATATTGCATAATGTGAACTTTTTTGTCTTATATGTTCTATGGTTTTTGTTTATGGTGTTCTGGGGTATATACGGAACTTTTTGATAAAATATTTCAAGTGAGTGCAAGTCTTTACTTTAATCATAGTCCAATGGGGTGGTAACTTTACTATTGGAGGTACTTGTATATTTATATTTAATGACTCTAACAGTCTATTAGCTCTAATTGGGAAAGGTGGTGAATGATTGTTTATAAAGACATCCCTTAACTCAAATAGACTTTTAGTTGGTGAATCACTTGCTTTGATTCTTAATGCACTTTTAATGGTTATGAATTCTCTATGGAGGGATAGTGGCAGTTCGCCACATTCAACTTGTACAGAGGAGACTGGTGAGGATCTAAATGCTCCTGTGCATATTCTTAGGCCTTCGTTGTGAATTGGGTCTAATATTTTTCAGTGCTGCTTGCTGAAAGCTGATCCCATATAGTTTCACTTCCATAAATCAATAATTGATAGCACTTGCTTGCCTTATAACGTCTATAGTAAGAGTATGTCTATCAGCTCCCCAATTTGTGTGAGAGTTTTTTTTAATTAGGTTTAATGCTCTTTTGCATTTCGATTTTATGTAAGTTATATGGGCTTTCCAGTTGAGGTGTGCATCAAATATCAAACCTAAAAATTTTGCAGTTTGGCTAATTGGTATATTATGGTTTCTCATTTTTAATTCTGCTTCTTGATTGAATTGAATTGAATATAGGATTTAGGCATTAAGCCAAGCACTGGGGCATCAAAGGCCATTCAGCGCTATATAACAAAATTCATTCAATCATAATATCTGTATACTCACACCATTTAGTACCATTTTAACCTTTAATATCAATCGAAACACTTTCATACAATAAAATCTAGATGTGAAATAAATAGGGATTAAAAGGGTAAAATAAATAAATTAATTAATAAAATCAATTATAGCTCGTAATATAACCCAATACTTTGTATAAATTTTCTCAAGTTCAGGGTATTACAGTTTTCCCCCAGTATATCTCTCAAAGGTTTGTCCTGGAGTAAATGTGTCCTCCTCTGAAGATTAAAAACAGGACCAATCAACTAAAATATGCGTTAAACATCCATTGTCACTTGACAGGTATTACAGTGAGGGGCCTGTCTCCCTTCCCCACTCTTCATTAAATAATTGTGCGTTGCATGTGTATGGCCAATACGCAGCCTAGTTAAAATAATGGTATCCCTCCTACTTGTAGCATTACAAGATGACCATTTATCCACCAATGGGTGGATTTGTTAGATTAGATTAGATTATAAAATTTTTGGCACATAGCCAAGCGCCGGAGCCGAGGGGCCATTCAGCGCATATATATCTTTAAGAATAAAAGTCACTGTCGTACAAACAAACATACACACAACCGATTAACATACAAATCATTCATTCATAAAAACCAAACAAGAAACCTAAAACAATTAAGAGAAAATTACAATTCATAAAAAAGACCAATTTTATATTTTTAAAAATGTCATAATTTGCTCTGCCAAAAAATGAGCACCTTCACCAAAATATGCACCACAGTCAAATCCACATGACAAGTGGAACAGCGAGGAACCTGCCTATCCGCTCCACTCATCATTAGATACCCGTGAGTATATTTAGTGTGCCAATGCGTAATCTAGCTAAAACTATCTCAGACCTTCTATCCATCCGGCTATGGGGCCTAAGGATGAACAAAAGGCCTAATCGATTTCAATTTAAGATTATTATCTAAAGTAGAACCAGTGGGCCTGCCACTGGTCTCTACAATAAAATCGATGGTACTTTTAAAATCAGATACTGGGACGCCCATGTTGGAAATGTGCCTAAGCCTAGTTGCAGCCTTAGCAGCAGCGTCGGCTCGCTCATTCCCAACAATTCCAACATGGGACGGAGCCCAACAAAACCTAACAGAAAATCCTCTTCTATTAATTAAAAGATAAAACCAGTCTTGTACTTCTTGCACTAAAGGGTGGCAAGAGACTAGGCTTTTTAGAGAAGATAAAACACTCAAAGGTCGGTAAAAATGGTAAAAAACCTGTTGTACAAGAAACTTATATAAAAAACATATTTAAGAGCAGTCAAAACTGCCAGCAGTTTCAGCTGTAAAAACAGAAGAATTAGAAGGAAGCTTCTTTTTAATGATATTACCACTAGTCACTACAGAGCAACCAACACCATCAGAACCCTTCGAGCATCAGTATATATATGATGAGAATCACCATGTTCGGAAGCATGGTCCAAGAAACTTGCCCTCAACTGATCACCAGAACTGTTGCTCCTGCTTTCCCTAATTGGGCAGATTTCTAAGCATGGTCTATTCCAAGGAGGAAACTTTGAGGGCAAAATTTCAGCTACTGCAGGGGGAAGTAATCCCACCTCCCTGGCAGAGCTTGCTAGTCGGACCTCAAGCGGCTTTGGCAGTCTCGGTCTATTTGGGGCTCTGTCAGTTGGTTCTCTAACGTACTTATAGTTAGGGTTTTAGCTTTGACGTAAGTATTCTTGATATGGACTCTCAAGCCTAATTCCCTCCCTACGGATAAATAGTGGGGAAAACCCGACTCAACATATAGGCTTTCTACTGGTGAAGTTCTATAGGCTCCCGTACAAATACGTAAAGCCATATTATGGACAACATCTAATTTCTGCAGTGTTGTCTTGCACGCACAACCATAAACTTGGCAACCATAATCAATTTTGCTTAGGCATAAAACCTGGTACATCCTCAAAAGGGTGATTCGATCTGCCCCCAGTTAAAATTAGATACAACTTTAAGAATATTAAGTCGAAGCTTCACGTTACATACAACTTCATTAACATGTTGAGTAAAAGTTAATTTCTTATCAAATGTAACACCTAGATACTTAATGCTATCTTCATAAGGTAAAATCGAATAGTTTAAAACCAACGTAGGGATCTCTTCCACTCTTCTTAATCGGCAAAATCGTATTGCTTTGGTTTTTTCTGGTGAAAATTTGAACCCTTTAGCACTGGCCCATGATGTTGAAGCATTAATAGCAGTCTGGATCATTTGACAAGCTTCAACAGCTGTGGACTTACTCCAGATTATTGCATAATCATCAGCAAAGGCAGACCATGCACCCCCGACAGGAACTTGTTCTATTAGACCGTTGACAGCTACATTAAAGAGTGTTGGACTAAGAACGCTTCCCTGAGGTAACCCTTCTTCTTGAGGGTAAGCAGAAGAAATGTAAGAGCCCACTCTTACTTTCAGGTAACGTTCTGACAAAAAATCTTTCAGACAATAGAATAAATTACCCACAACACCCCACTCTACAAGTTGCAAAAGGATACCCCCTCGCCAGGTAGTGTCGTAGGCTTTTTCTAGGTCAAAGAACACTGCAACAGTCTGGTTTTGCACAGCAAAAGCATTCTGTATCTCCCGAGTAAGGAACATCAAAGGGTCAGAAGTACTTCTATTTTTCCTAAAGCCAAACTGCCGATTAGATAAAAGATTCTTTGAATCCAAATACCACACAAGTCGAGCATTGACCATCCTCTCATAAATCTTGCTAACACAACTAGTTAGAGCAATTGGCCTATAGTTCTTAGGAAGGAAGGAATCTTTAAAAGGTTTTAAAACAGGTACAATAATCGATATCTTCCAAGACTCTGGTGAAGTTCCTGAAAGCCAAAAACTGTTTAAAATGTCTAAAAGAAATTGTTTTGTACTTCTGGGCAAATTAAAAATCATTGAGTACAGTATATCATCTTCCCCAGGAGATGTTGGGGAAGATAACGAGATAGCATGATCTAATTCTTTCATGGTGAAAGGAAGATTATACGACTCGGAATTTAAACTAACAGCAGGAACAACCGTGGTACCGTCCCTAATACTCCTGAATGCAGGAGAATAATGTAGGGCACTAGATATATTAGAGAAATGCCTACCAAAGGTTTCTGCAACTTCTCCACAATCAGATATGAGGAAGCCATCAATTTTCAATATAGGCAAGGGAGGTGGAGAAAATTTCCCTTGCAGCTTTCGGATTCTGTTCCAGACAAACGACATAGGGGAATCATATTTTAATTCACTTATATATTGATAAACGATTCCCTCTTTGCTTGCTTAAATGTTTTCTTTTGCTTAGCAAGAGAACTCTTTTATAGATAATTTTATTTATTTCAAGCAAGGATATCTACGATATCTCTTGTAGCAAGTTCTTGTTATCTTTCGGCTCAAGGCGCATGCATCACTCCACCAAGGTACTAGAGGACGACGAGGTTTACCAGACGTTCGAGGAATAGACAGCATGGCACCACACGCAATATACTGATTAAATACTCATAAGCGGATGTTGGGCTCTGAAAATCTATATCTTGATCAACTTCAGTAGATTTTTTGAATAATCCCCAGTCAGCCTCCCCTACCTTCCATTTCGGTAAACATGGAGATGGAATATTTTTCATAAACTTTAAGTGAATGGGCCAATGATCACTGCCATGATCATTCTG
The DNA here is from genome assembly GCF_015104395.2 of Macrobrachium nipponense. Lineage (NCBI taxonomy): Eukaryota > Metazoa > Arthropoda > Malacostraca > Decapoda > Palaemonidae > Macrobrachium > Macrobrachium nipponense. The sequence goes on from NC_087220.1 coordinate 47,148,441, forward strand.
GTCTACTACCCACTGGTAATCTAACCTCAAAGACGATAAGAGCAGATAGTGAGGTCAATGGCGAGTCAGTATTATGAAAAACATCATGTCCTTGTAGGGGAACCATCATTCATTAAAGTGATGTCATTTAAGTCAGTCAGTGTTCTATTATTAAACCCCACCGGTCGCAGTTTGGCTCTCCCCCAGAGGGTGTGCTTGGCATTAAAATCCCCCATCAGAATGAAGGGTTTAGGAAGCTGTCTATCATGTCTGTAGATCGGTTAATTCTAGCTGACGAGGATTACCCTGCGCATCCTGTAATCTACTTTCTAATGATGGATCCAGGTATAAAGAACAAATAGTGATCCATTTATAATTGAAAATTTGAACTGCACAAGCCTGCAACACAGTGTTCAATTGAACAACCCTATGATTAACAGACTGTGGACTATGATGCCTGTGCCTCCCTGAGCACGTACACCTATCAGGGGTGGAGACCTATGGAATGAATAATTAAAACCCAAGTTGGGAGTGTGCTCTCCCAACTTTGTCTCCTGAAGACACATTGCAGATAGATCATGATCCCTAAACAGAACCCGAACTTGCTCTCTATTTGGTATAAAGGCCACGGATGTTCCACTGCATGAGAGCCATTATTTAGAGGAAGGGATCTTAAAATTCCCTACTAATTTAGGAATCTGGTGTCCTGGTGAGAGAGATCTTATCAGTTTTACCAGTACTATTTGACCTAGATCTGGGTGTTACAGATCTTTTAGAAGATGGGCTTTCACTTGCCCTTTCAGTTTTACTTTTGTTTTTTCTACGATTGCTGAGTGACCGTGAATGAGGCGAAGAGGGAGAAAGGGCCCTCTTCTGACGAATAAAGAGGGCCTCTATCTCCTCACCGTCATCTCCACGGTGCACTGTAATGTCAAGATCAGGTGAGGGCTCAATGTCAGGCAATGTCCCTGACAGAGAAAAGTCGTCAACAAATTGCGACCTGGCTTGAACCCTTGAAACAACAGGGTCCCCTGGCTTGACCAGAGTCTCTACAACATGAGGAGCCCCACCAGAGGGGACATGAGAAGCCCCACTAGGGGGGCTGTGGGGAGCCCCACCAGAGGGGGCGTGGGAAACCCCACCAAGGGGGGCACGGGGAGCCCCAACAGGGGGGGCACGGGGAGCCCCAACAGGGGGGCCACGGGGAGTCCCACCAGAGAGGGCATGGGAAACCCCATTAGGGGGGGGGGTGGATTTGTTTCAATTTTGTATTGGTGGTCAGTTCAGACCATCGAGCCTGCCACTTATTTTTACAGTAAAGATGAATCTCACTTTTAAGATCTTTGTAAGGAATACTAAAGGGGGATGGATTACTTAGCCCTGAAGCTTCCTTTGCTGCCTTATCTACTTGTTCATTTCCATCCACCCCAACATGGGCTAGGACCCACAGAAAGTGAACACTGATACTCTTCCTAGAATTGCAAAAGTACTAACCAGTCCTGCACCTCTTGTACTAGATGATGGCTTGGCATAATTTGTTTTAATGAGAGTAAAACACTATTGGAATCCGTAAAAATTGTATAAAAACTATTTTGGTTGCCATTTTTAAAAATATGTTGGACTGCGAGAATTATTGCGTACAGCTCAGCAGTAAATATTGAACAAGAGGATGGGAGTTTCCTTCTAATAACAATATCCCCCACCACAGCTGCACTTCCAACTCCTGCAGCCGATTTGGAGCCATCTGTAAAAACATGTTTCCCATGATGTTGAGCAGCATGATTTAAAAACTCACTTTTCATTACCCTACTAGGTAAGGTATTGTTTTTCCCTCCTGCCGTAAAACATACTTTACAGGTGCAAAAGGTTACACCAAGGGGAGACTTGGGATATCCTACCTCTGCTATCTGTGCTGTTAACAAGCCTACTTCTCTAGCATCATTTTTCAGCTGTACTTCCAAAGGCTTGGGCACTCTGGATCGTTAGGAGGCCGATCTAAAGGCGCCCTAACATAACATTTATAGTTAGGATTGTTTCTCACCGCAAGGGACCTAGCTAAATACCGCAAACTCAATCTCTCTGCGAATGGAAAGGGGAGGTATGCCAGAAATCCACATAGAGACTGTCAATGGGAGATGTTCTGTAAGCACCTGTGCAGATGCGAAGCCCAGCATTGTGAACAATATCAAGTTTTCCAAGTAAAGTCTTTTGTTTGCAGCTGACCCATATATTTGGCATGCATAGTCTAACTTGCTCAGACACAAAGATGTATAAATTCTAAGCAAAGTTGTCTATCAGCACCCCAATCAAAATGCGATACAACTTTCAGAATGTTCAGTGACTTCTTAACCCTGATAGATAGGTCATTTATATGGGGACCAAATGTCCATTTTCTTGTCGAAAATGACTCCAAGAAACTTGATATTATCATCTAAGGCAAAATACAATCATTTAAGAAAGGGTGGGGATCTCTTCCCTTTTACGAGTACGAGTAAAGCGATGGCTTCGTCTTCTGATGTGAAACTGAATCCACGAGAATTTGCCCATGCGGATGCAGCATTTATTGCAATTTGAAGATTTTGGCATGCTTGTAGTGCAGATGATCCACTACAGTAAATTGCAAAGTCATCGACAAATAGTGATCCTTGTATGCCAGGAGGTATGTGACTCATGAGACTATTAATAGCAACAGCAAATAAGGTCACACTCAATACGCTGCCTTGGGGACACCTTCTTCTTGCATGTAGGATGAAGATAGTTCTGACCCTACTCCTCACTTTAATTGAGCGGTTTGATAAAAATTCTTCAATAAAAGAGAACATATGTCCTCCCTATACCCCACGAGGCCAATTGCTTTAAAATACCACCCCTCCAGGTCGTGTCATATGCTTTTTCGAGCGTCAAAAAAGACACCCACCCACCTGGTTTTGGTTAGAAAAGGCATTTGAAATTTCCCTTGATAACATCAGCAAAGGGTCTAGAGTACTTCGGTTCTCCTAAACAAACTGCCTGTTAGATAAAAGATTTTTTGATTCTAGATACCACACAAGTCTGTTGTTGATCATTCTCTCAAATAATTTGCATATGCAACTGGTCAAGGATATGGGCCTATAACTAGATGGCAGTTCTGGGTCTTTACCAGACTTGTGGCCTGGAATTACAATTGATGTATGCCAGGAATCAGGAGATGTATGGGAAGCCCATAGTCCATTAAAGGTTTCTAATAAAAATTCTTGGTATCCACTGGAAGATGTGATATCATTTCATACCGGATGCCATCCTCACCTGGGGAGTTAAGAAGAGCTAGAGATAGCATTTTGCATCTCCTCCATACTAAAAGGCAGGTTAAAAGCTTCAGTATTTGAAGAAGCAGAGGAACAACAGATGTTGATGCTCTAATTAATTTGTTGAAATGCTGGGGAATAGTTGTCAGCACTTGATACATGGGCAAAGTGCTTTGCAAGAACCTCTGCTACATCTTTGGGGTCAGATATATATCTATTATTTTCCCTTAATATTGGTAGAGGCTTAGGGACGAATTTGCCTTGAAGTTTTCTAATCTTGTCCCATATTTCCTTTGAAGGAGTTTTGGTATTAATATTAGATATATATTTCTTCCAAGATGCTCTCGCTTTTTGCTTTTTTTTTAAAAGTTCTTTTTTGTTTGGCACAGGCTCTGAGGTATGCTATTCTATCTGCTACATAGTTTGTTCTCAAGTATTCTTCTGAAGCAAGTTCGGGTCACTTTTTCTTGTTCGTTTGGCACATTCTTTACTCACCAAGAACACTAGAGCGGATGAGGTAAACCGCATGTTTTAGGTATAAACTTGCTAGCATTATCATCAATAATATTTTCAAGATGTTGATAGGCATGCACTGGAGATGTAAATTCATCATACTCTTTATCGGTGTGTGAACAACTTTTCATAAGCTGCCCAGTCTGCCTCGTCTATCTTCCATGGTGGACACTGAGAATGGAAGATTATGGACATAATTTAACATTATTGGCCAATGGTCACTGCCATGTAGGTGTTCATTTACTGACCAAAGGTAGTGCAATCGAATGGATGAGGGAACAGATTGACAAATCAATGGCTGATGTAGAGTTGTGGAATACATCATACCTAGTTGGAGAACCATCATTCATTAGTATTACATCATTGTTGTCGATTAATTCTTCAACAAGATTACCCATCTATCGCATACATTTCCACCCATAAAGTATGCTTTGCATTAAAATCACCCATCAAAATAAAAGGGGCAGGAAGCTGATTGATCAGGTCTTGGAGGTCAGAAAGGCTAAGCCTTCTTGGATTCCCAGCATGATCTAAGAGGAAAAAGTTCTAAAGATGGTTCAATATATAGCGAGCATAAAGTAATTTTTTTTCCGATATAGTTCTAACTGCACATGCCTGTAGTGTTGTATTGAGTGGGATTGTTTCAAATTTTACAGATTTGTGAATAATAAAACAAAACTGTACCACCTTGAGCTCTTGCACCTTGCAAAGGAGGGGATCTACAAAAATGATAATTGAGTCCAGGATTAAATGGTTTGTCACTGATCTTGGTTTCCTGTAGACAAATTACCTTCGTGTCCAAGTCCTGGTTAAAGTTTTTATTTGCTCAATGCTAGTACTTAGACCTCTGCAATTCACTGGATAATAGACATTATCTTTTATTATTTTTCTTTGTCTCATTTGTCTTTTGGGACTTTCAGATGAAGCCATGTAAGGCTGGAGATGGAAGGCTTTACTAGGCCACCCGCTCTTCTTTTTCTTTCTTTTCTGTGATCTTTATACAAGTCAACCTTGGGATCATGAGCAGTAGGGCACTTACCTGATTTGGATGAAGGTGAGGAAAATGGGGACCTTTTCCTCTTTGGAAAATCTTGTTTTCTAATCTCCATCAAATCAGGTAGAGATTCTGCCTGAGACAATACATTTGAGGTGTGGAAGCCAACATTGGCTTCCTTGGAGGATTGTGCTAGAACTTCAACAGTTCGAGCACTTGGCCCAGAAGGCGTGGGCTACTACCTCTAGAGATGGTGCTCCTATGGCGGGACACTACTTTTGGTGTGGTGGAAACCATCTTGACCTCTCGGAGGTTTGTGCTCTGGCTTTTATAAGCTGAGCACTTGACCCAGATGGCTGGGCTACTACCACTAAGGGAGATGCACCTGACGGGCCAGGTGCTACCACTGGTCCCCCTGTGGTAGTAAGGGGTAGTGGATTATAATCTTTTGGTGGCATCTTAACCGCTTGAGCAAAATTAAGTTGTCGATTGAGTAAATGCTTTGCATAACCTACACTAATATGTTCAGCATTTGCTTTCAAGATGGCAGCTTCTTCTTTTCTTGTATTCTCTACAAATTTTATCATTTGATTTATGATGATCTTTTACAGTTTGCACAGGTTGTATCTCTGTTGCATTGGCCATGTTCTAACGAAGAACAGTTAATACAGATCTTCGTATTAATTGCAGTACCGGGAAGGGTGACCGTACTTGAAACAATTAAAGCATTGTAAAGGCCTAGTTTATATTCTCGAACACGTACTTTTTCATTCTCAATAATTATATGATCTGGTATGACAGGGGTTTCAAATGTTAAAACTACCATGCTTGTTGAGGGATCTTACTTACTTTGCCAAACATTAGCAGGGCACATCCAGAATTTCTGGTTCTGAAAATTCATATAGATCTTTACCAAAAACTACTCCCTTACCATAGCTGAAGCTCATATGTGGTTTAATATCCTTAATAGGATCAATTTCTGCAATCTTCATGCCACAAAGCATGTGAGCTTGAGTATCTGATTTTTGCATTAATCAAAACAGATTGCTTACCGTATCTACTAATATCCTTACTTTTAATTAAACCAACTTTTTTTTGTATAAATTTACTCATCTTATAATAGTTATAATTTCTATCTTCCCAGATGCAATTATCCATGTTGGGGGCTTGGGGTTCTTACTTCTGGAAGTCCATGCTCTAATCTTTTTTCCAACCATTCTTCTGGTTTATATACCTCTAGGTGTCTTGGTGCTTTATCACATAGAGCCCCAGAAATCAAACAATTGTCAATTCTTATGCTCTCTAAATTTTTATTTGCTTCTAAAGCAATCTCAAAACTTGAAAATGATACCCAAACTTCCCAAAATCCTTTACTACCATTAAGCTCATTAAAATTTCTTTGATTGCCCCAAATCTACAGAAGGCTTCATGAATTATGTCATAGCTACAACCAATTGGTATGTTTTTAAGTGGAGAATTTTCAGATTTTTTGTTGTATCTGGTAATGAGCCAGAAACCAGAGAGTAAAGTATTACTGTTACTACTAGAATTATTTTCCACCAGTGCCGATAAATTGTCTTTAACAACATTGGTCAGAGAAGTATTGTTGGAGGAATCCTTTTTATTGCCGAGGTTGTCAACAGAGCTTTCCTTATTTAAACAAGCCGAAGTAGTCTCTAGTGTCATGGGGTCACATTTTCCTGGGGGACTGAGTTCCAGAGTCATATTCCATTTTTCGTTTTTTTTTTTTTTTTTTGAAATTACAGAGAAACCAACTGCAAGCCATGTAAAAACTGGGTCTCCTCTCAAAGACTTCTCACCAAAGACACACAGCAGAGACCAATTCCCATATTGTCCACTCCCTACCCTACCCCACCCCGAAGGGATGGCTCTAACCATAACATGATTGGCTCAAGTGTAAGCAAAACCCGCTTGATAGGACCGAGGGCATAGCTAGTATGCAATCATCCCCATCATGTTATTTTAGAGGGCAATCCGGATAAATTGCCGAGAGTCCTACCGTGGAGACATACCTCCCCGGATTCGTAAGGGCAAGTCACCCCACATGTAGTCCGCCCCAATAATATTGATGTGGGAATTGTTAAGAATTACATTATATATAAACCAGTGACCTGGGGTCATGGCATTAGGAGGGTTCTACGTGACCAAAGCAGACCTTAGATTACGCTATGCACTGTCTGCAGTAGCCTGATCTAGCTCTAAGCTTGTCAACATTTTATGTTATGATAACTTTGCACAACAACTTCCATGGGAAGCGGTTGACCTGTTAACCTACGCCGGAAACTTGTAACTTCCGAGCGGCGAACTACGTATGTGTTTTTATATGAATTGCTGAGATAGCTAATGTTCCGCTATCGACGCGATGCTTTAGAATGGCAGTTCCACGCCAAGAGTCAAACATATCGGTCGTCCGACCGAGCTGCATATCTAGTATGGAGTTCAGAATAAAGTTGTTAACTTGTTCAACTAGCCTGTTTGAAATCATCTCCTCTAGACAAGAAAGAACCTCTCTACTAAGATATCCATGGGAGATGAGAGGAACCAAACATTACTTACGGATAACAGCCGTAAGGAAAAAAAAACAAAAAAAGTCTATCGCCAAGCGATAAGACAAATTAGAAAGTGGTGGCAGCTAATAAACGAAGAACATAAATTAACAAGACCCATATCAGCCGACCGAAGGTCTACAAGAACTAACTTCCACCTTCAACATCAAACGAAACAGAGGAAACGGGATCTTCAATCAACGCAACAGTTTATGAAGACGCAACTATGTCCCTTCATCGAGAGGAATACAAGCATTTAACACTGACGTTTGAGCAACTGTTATCACTTATCTTCGAGAATCTACACCGGACGAGGGCGGCATCGAACATCAACGGAAAGAAGAAAACAAACACAGGGAACATCACCCGTTCACGAGCAAGGACGCAGAGTGGACAGCTATACGCAGTAGTGCAAGGACGGAGGCTGTGACGTCATCAATCTTGGACTCTACCGCGCATCGTGCACCGAGAGAAGGCCGTGACGTCATCACGACTTCCGACGCGAGACGTGGACAGGAACTGTGACGTCATCCCATGTCAACAATCCTTCGCAATATAATCTGGAGCTAAGTACCATTTTTATCTATTCAGGTCTTTTCCTCAGTGAAGTGTTGTTCATCAAGAGTCGATCGTCCAGTATTCTGGGGGTGAGTTGTTCGCCATATTAAATCTTCCTTCATTACAGAACCTATCTTCAACTACGAGGTTCTCGCCCGCAGATTAATTTTTTTCTTTTCTCGTTGTCATTAACCATTTCTTGCAGGAATTCTCCGTATAATATTTTATCATATTATCTGTATTTTTTGTATCTTTTGGGGATTTTCCTATTATTATAACACACTTATACAGTACTTTGCTTATGCGTTTACGTAGTGGTCGAGTGTACTCTTATAGATATTTGATAGGATTGCAAGGAATAGAAGTGATAAGAAAAAAGTGAAAGCCGAAATGGCAACCACTCCGGCTGGCAACCCCAACGTGGTGACTCTCGTTAGCGCGAGGTCAGCGATAGTCCCTTTTCAAGGTCGGGTCAATGGGTTCCTGCCTCAAAATGTTGAGGCATGGATCTCATCTGTAGACGTTCATTTAAATGCAAAAAGCATCACAGACCCAGCAGTACAATTACAGGAGGCCAAGAGCTTCGTAGACTTTGCTAAAGGCGACGCAAGTGCGTATCTAAGGGGGGTTTCTTTCCAAGAAGCGCTTACATGGGACGAGTTCAAAATTAGATTACGTGCCGTGTATGGGGGTGAAGAGGCTTTAGATGTAGTATTGGCTTTGAGAAATATCCTTAACCAAGCCTCCATGACTCAGCTCAATGTTGTCGAGCGGGCGGCGCTAATTGCCGACCGGCTAAATGAATATCAGGATAGTTTATGTAACTCCGGGTGGGTTGGGTGCTAAAATCAAAGTGAAAGATTTTATCCGTTTGATCTACCTTGCGTCTATCACTGTAATGTTGCCTGAAGCGTTAGTACGGTGTTTTGATAAAAAATGCAGCCCGACAGTACGGAATTAGATGTGTATAAACAAATAAAAAAAAAACACAGTAAATGTACCGACCTAGATCCTTCGCTCATTCAAGTTTTTGCAAAAAAATGAGAACAAGCCCACAACAAGTAAATGTGGTACCATAATATAATCAAGTTGCAGGGATGGTTTGTTATAAACTGTAAACGACCAGGTCATGATTTCAGACTGTCGGACGCGTTTTTTTGTTCAATACACAATAGTTCAACTCATTCATATAACCGTTGCTACTCGAGGAATCAACAGCCAAACGCTACAAACACGCCAACCAGTTGCTAGTGCAAATAAAAAAGAAGGGTCCTCAGTTACTATAAGAAGAAACAACCAAACGGAAATTCTGCACAACAGCAGAAACAAACAAATCGTGCTTCAGGTACCTCTGTTCCTGGGCCGTCTAGCCAGAACTCGCAAGGGCAAGCGAATTTTCAGGGTGTGATAAACAAAACAAATACCACGTAGTTCACTCCAAGGGGGAGAGGGGCGATGTTGGGTCATTCAATATCAACATCTTTTGTATCAAATAATCAGTTTAATCATTTATCAGATCATTGTGAGACAATTGATTTTCCTATGAAACACACGGCCGAATCAAAAAAATCTGTGCAGGTTCCCGTAGATTTGCAACAAATTCATGCAATTATTAGTCAAAACGAGTTGCGACCAACCTTACATGCAGTAAATTTGGACCATAAGTCATTCACTTTGTTCTTTGATTCTGGTAGTCCACGTAATATAATGGATTTAAGGACTCATCATTTACTCTTTTCAATTTCCCTATAGAAAAGTCCGGATAAGGCTCTCAGGCATTGGGAATAATGAATTAAATGTTGTGGGCGTAACTCATGTACAGTACAAGGTCGGTAAGCGCACGTTTGCTGATACCTTGTCGTTGTACAAAACTTAATATGTATCCCGCAGTAATTATCGGATACCCGTCTATGGGCACTCAAAATATTATCTTAGCACCTGCAAAACACGGCGTGTATATCAAACGGGAAATTCTATAGGTCTTCTAATACCCTAAAATCTGTTTTAGATAATAAAGAGACAGACAGAGTTGTCACTTACATTACGCCAACCAATCACCTGTCTCATAACCAAGAAATAATACAGGCAAACCAACAGAACTCTCGCTCACCCGTAATATCAGCTTGCACGCAAACTCTCGACCTAACGTAACTTCAAATATATTAGTGCGTGTAAAAAGAACCTTGCCAGGATCTGAAACATTAATCCTTTCCGAAACTCTGAAAACACACGGATTATCCGTCACACAAGCCGTTTATACAGTCGGCTCACAACAGCAATGTAATATCGAAGTCTGTAATCATTTGAATACCACTTTAGTAATCCACAAAAAAATCAACATATCTTGGATGCCGAAGTTTATAAACATCGCATTCTTACCGTAGCTGAGATAAATCACGCTCAATCAGTCGCGGATGGAACCCTTTTGCAATCTATAAAGAACAAAATCAATAAAGATATTCAAGAAGAAAGAAATTCAGCAGAAATTTTTGAATCTGTTAACTAAATATCATGATGTTTTTCCACTACGGATGGAACCTTAGGAAAAACGGATGTCATAGAGCATCAAATCAGGGCTCAAGGACAAACAGAAAGTAATCTATGTACCTTCGTACCGACTTCCTATGAAATTTCAGAATGAGATAACAGATGGAAGTAGGTTAAAATGTTAAGTTGGAAGGAGTCATTAGGAAATCAAACAGCCCTTATAATTTTCCGTTAATAGTTAGTACCGAAAAAAAGATCGAACTTGGCGGATATGCGTAGATTTTCGTCGTTTAAACGAAGAAACAATCCCTGACAGATTCCCAGTACCATGTACCGATGATATCCTATCTTTACTAGGCCAGAATAAATATTTCACAAGCCTAGACTTACTAAAAGGATTTCATCAGATTCCGATGGAACAAGAAAGTATCCCATACACTGCCTTCAGCACAGCCAGGACATTAGAATTTTTGCGTATGCCTTTTGTTTACGTTGTGCTCCTATAACTTTTACTCGTATGATAAACGTCGTGTTGGAGACTTGTTGGGAGATATCCTACATGCCTACATGGATGACTTAGTAATCTTTCCAACACATTAGAAGAGCATTTACGTAAATTGGAGTTAGTGTTACAAAGGTTAAGGCAGCATAATTTAAGGGTAAAGATAAGTAAGTGTGAATTTTTTAAAACAGAACTAGTCTATCTAGGTTTCACGGTTTCTAGTGAAGGTCTTAAAGTCGTCCACGATAAGGTGTCGGCTATCCGTAACTTTCCGATACCTATTAACGTCAAGGGAATACAGCAATTTTTGGGGTGCAGCGGATACTATCGCCGCTTTATCCGCAATTACTCAATCATAGCCGCTCCCCTAACCGATCTTATAAAAAAGGGCGTAGATTTCCGTATGGTCTGAAATTCATCAACAGGACGTTCGTATATTGAAAGATGAACTGTGTAGTTCTCCTATCCTTGAAATTTCCTGACTTCAATAAGGAATTTTTCATAGCAACTGACGCCTCAGACCTAGGAGTAGTGGGTATTGCTTCAACAATATGATAGACAGTTTTCCCTATAGCTTTTTATTCACGTCAAACTGAGACCTTCCGAAAGTAAATATGCAGTAATAGACAAGGAAGGGCTCGCTATTGTTAATTCACTCGTGCACTTTAAATTCATAATTTACGGTTATCCCGTCAAGGTTTCTTCACTGATCATAAGCCCCTAACCGACTTCTTTAAAGGCTTTAGTCACAGCCCCAAGCGAACTCGGTGGCACATGATCATTCAGGACTTTGGCGTGAGGATCGGGTATTTACCTGGGAAAGCAAATATCATTGCTGACGCATTATCACGCAACCCCTCTTCCTCTTGTACCGAGCCATTAGCTGAATTAATAGATATCTCAACCTCCATGCCCGTTGTTAAAACTATATCCGAACAGGAAGATCTCGGGCTGGAGTGCTGAACTATTACAGAGGACGGAAAGAAAAGATCCCGCAATAGCAAAAATCATCATTTGCGTTAAACGGAATCCGAAGGAAAAAGAAATACCTAAAGTATAAGCAGCAGAATTATATCCTACAGAAAATATCCTGTGTAGATCCGTGACGAGGAAAACCCGCAACACACCGCAGTTGAATAACAACCAGGTGGTGGTGCCTATCTCACTCATACCCACTGTCTTAAAGTGGTTGCATGAAAAATCCACTGCACGGACACCCGGGTTATACCTTAATGTCACAGAAAGCCAAATCCTTATTTTATTGGCATACGATGCTTAGAGATATAAAAAAGCACATAGCAAATTGTCGCACTTGTCAAGAATACAAAGGGCACACGAAGACACCTGTCAGCCTAGGGGCTTACCCCGTGCCAAATCAACCCTTTGAAAGAGTACATTTAGATTTATTAACAGGATTTACGAGTCAGACAGAGGAAATAAGCACCTCCTAGTAATTATAGACGCTTTGACTCGATATACAGAAACTTATAGCGCTTAAAACAAAAACCGCGTCGAGTGCGCTAGGAAATTTTTACGAGTGCTACATTGTAAAACACGGAATTCCACACATCATTATCTCAGACTCGGCGGGGAGTTCAATAATCATTTCCTTAACTCCTTGTGCGAATTCCTTAGTATAAAGAAAGTCAATACCATGATCTATCACCCAGAGTCTAATGGGCTAGTGGAAAGGGCAATCGTAAGGTTTTAAACATTTTAAGGGTCAACCTAGGGGGGTGCAGATCCCAACTGGGACATTGCCATACCTGCGGTACTAAGCACACTTAATCACTCGTATCACGTGTCTATTAAAATGACACCGCACGAGGCACTGTACGGTATCCCCCGGCCGAACGCCTTTCCACATCTTAAAGCCTACAACTAATTTATCAAATCCTCTAAAAGGATGTTATGGATGCAAGCATAAGTCGATATAATATAATTCGTAAGAATTTAGAAGAAGCACAGATAATAATGAAAAAAAAATCATGATAAAATAGCTAAGCCAACTAGAACATATGCCGTGGGCGATCAGGTATACATACAAGTATACGTGCGTAAAGGTTTAAATTATAAACTGACACCTAAGTTTGAAGGCACGTTAACATTTTAGAAAAATTTAACGGCAATAGAGTTAGGGTTCAAAATGTATCCAAACCCACTGATGTGAGAATAGTCCCATTGGCACATATCAGAATCTAAAGAAAGGTAGATGGAGTGAGGGAAAAAATGGTTGTATTTATGAAACTTGTATAATAAATTATATATATATATCTATTAATCATATTGTATGTAACTATTCTTTTACGCGAGTTATTACATCTGTTTTACTCATTGCAGGTTTTCAAAAATGAATCTGTTATTGTTAGGAGTGATATTGTGTATTCAGACATCTTTGTTGTATGGAAAGAGCGCTAGGACTAAAGACATAGAAGTTAATCATGGCTCGATTATCGAGAGAATCGATGATGTATTCATCGTGTCAAGTAATATTATTATCGAAGTAGATATGCATGCTATTTTCTTACTGAAGATGACGTCCTTAACTTAAAGAATGACCTGATGAGGTTTGGTATTTCCCTTAAGGAAATGCATGAACGTAATTTTCATGCTAACTCAGAGATTTCACTAGCTCAAACGCTAAACGTCGCGGAAATGTTGTCTTATGACATACAAAATAAAACCGCCGAGGCAGAAGAACTCGCTCGTGACCTGCTGATGTGGTCTGTGCGGCACAATACTGTTGAGCGTCGCAACCCGCTTATTCTAGCTGGACTAAACATTTTAGGATCAGTTGCGAATCTAGGTTTAGGAATCTCAAATCGCCTCAAGATAAATAATCAAAATAAAGAATTGAGTTTTTGCAACACAAAACGGAACTGGCCTTATCAGAACTTCGCAGCCAGTTATCTTCGATCAATCAAATAATGAATATCCGTTAATGAACATTCAAATAATATCGATCAGGTCATGGAAGTTCAACATTTGATGGCTACTTTAGCTTACTATAGTTCGAAAATAGATCATATCCGTGTGAAAATATCACACATTTTATTGAAAAGTCAAAGATTACGTAGAAGCAATTACGTTAGCAACAAAGGGTGTGTTATCTCCTCACCTCATGCCTATTAAAGATCTGACGTTAACTTTGGAAAACGGACGGGGGACGGGAGAAGCTGGGTTATATTCCTTTATTGGATGCCCATAAAGGTAGAATTCTATTATAGCCTAATATCAGGTCAGCGTTGAAAATTATAGAATTATGGATCACGATTTCCTTTTGATTTTCCTTCCATGCTTGGCAATCATACAAAATAGCACCGTTTCCTACTTTTATGACGAATAACTCAAATCCAGTAATATCCAATTTAACAGGGCATGTACTGATTTCTTCTGATAAGAAATCATTTACAGTCATTAAAGACTTAGATAAACTCACTCACTGTTCAGAAGCCATGAATAATAAAAATTTGTACAGCTGACTCTTTTGAATTCTATCCTATATCAACGGGTTCATGTGAGTTAGACATAGTGCTAAACGGCTCTCTCTCTCATACAAGCGAAGTTGTCTGGGGAAACTTTATCCCTTTTACGGTAATACATCAATTACAGGATGAATAATGGTTTGCCTGGATCCGTTATGATAAGGCCGGATTCGACGTTTCCGTGTGTCCGGACACATCCACCGCCCATGCCCCTATCTTCGTAGCAGCCGATGGTGTACGGGGACATCTACAAATTATACCGTCAGAGGGGTCAACACGATAATACGTGAGAAGGCGTATTTCGCGAACTACACGTGGGCTACAAACAATCATCCCATCACTACCTCTCCCATACAACGCGCGAGTAGCTCATCATCTGACGCAACTGGCTGAGATGACCCACGCGTCATCGACTTATGCCAGGTGGAGAACATCTTCGCTACTACATTCTGCTAGCCGTGTTTCAGTGTGACGGCCATATTGGTTATCGCCGTCAACATCTTTTGCTGGCGTAGGCTGAGGCGTAAACAGAAGGATCTCCAAGGGAACGTACTGGCCCGTCTGGATGACGTACCCGTTAAACTCAAGTCTTTTGCGTTTAGGGCCGCCTGAACCTGGCCATTTCAGTTCGTGCCTAGGGAATTGTCTGGAATTGTGTGTGTGTGAAAAGCGGTCCGTATGCTGGCAAAAATGTAGGACAAGAAAGGACTCACGCCTTTGCATTTGAACAGTTAAAGTATCTCCAGGGCACCTAATAAATCATTATAGCCCAATATTATACATTAATATATTCCTAAAGGATATTTTTCGGGCACCTAATAAAATATCAGCCCTATATATTGAATTTCTGCAGAATTACATTGTTATACTATTATACAATTATATTTATCTATTATAAAGAGTGACAAGTACTCTTTAACAATTATCCATGATCATGCTATATCATTATTTAGTAACCATTATTCTTAATCAGGTTACCTGTTATCATATTAATCATGTATACATGTTTGATTTTTACCATTTTATTATTTTTGGGTACATAATCATTATTATTACCAAACATGGATCTATATTTTCCATGCATTTATCTTTGTTTATGAATATGTCAACAGGGTATGTAACAGAACCTTTTTGTACATTTAATCACTTAGTATGTTACGAGCACGCTCCTTATGAACAATGTTTAAAGTAATTTTTTTTTTGTTATTCAAGGCTTGAATAGGTAGCAGACCGAGCCTAATGTAAGAATTACATTATATATAAACCAGTGACCTGGGGTCATGGCATTAGGAGGGTTCTACGTGACCAAAGCAGACCTTAGATTACGCTATGCACTGTCTGCAGTAGCCTGATCTAGCTCTAAGCTTTGTCAACATTTTATGTTATGATAACTTTGCACAACAACGTTCCATGGGAAGCGGTTGACCTGTTAACCTACGCCGGAAAAACTTTGTAACTTCCGAGCCGGCGAACTACGTATGTGTTTTTATATGAATTGCTGAGATAGCTAATGTTCCGCTATCGACGCGATGCTTTAGAATGGCAGTTCCACGCCAAGAGTCAAAACATATCGGTCGTCCGACCGAGCTGCATCTCCTAGTATGGAGTTACAGAATAAAGTTGTTAACTTGTTCAACTAGCCTGTTTGAATCATCTCCTCTAGACAAGAAAGAACCTCTCTACTAAGATATCCATGGGAGATGAGAGGAACCAAACATTACTTACTGATAACAGCCGTAAGGAAAAAAACAAAAAGTCTATCGCCAAGCGATAAGACATTAGAGAATCACATCAATATCCTCAGGATCTAAACATAATCGAGCGGCGGACCAAACCGCTATAGTCCCTGCCATTTGGATCAAGGTAAAGCCTAAGTTCAGAGACCCAGCTCCTTCCCAACCTACACGAGGGTTTTAGTGAAGAGAAGGAGGACAGCTAAGGGGGAGTAAACAGAGCGAAAGAAAGTAAGAGATTGGAAGATGATCAAGTAAGAGAAAAATTGAGACATTTAAATTCAAACTAGGAGATAATTCTCCCAGTTCGAAAGCCCTCTTGCCCGCTACGCATTTTCAACCATAGGTTGGAAATGCGTAACTCCGTCAAGGCAGTCTCAAATCAAGAGGGTAATTCTGCTTCTTCACCTTTTTTCCAAATTTTACTTTTATAAAAAAATGACTGCTTGGGTTTTTTCTATGGAAAATCTAAATCCTACTGATGAGGCCCACTCATCTATTTTTATTATAGTTTTTATTAATCATTTTTCTTTCAGATGTTTATGCGTGATGCTGTGTAATATATTGCAAAATCATCCATATACAAATTACTCTTAATTCCAACCGGTAGCATGTTACTGATGTTGTTAATTGCCAATGTGAACAAAGTACCACTAAGGACGCTACCTTGTGGTACTCCATTTTCAAGTGGAAATATTTTGGAAAAAACACCTGAAAAGTGCGGTCAGTCATAAAGTTTTTAATAAATTTAGGAAGATGGCCGCGGATGTTATTATTATGTAAAGATTTTAATATTGCATACCTCCATGTAGTGTCGTATGCCTTTTGAATGTCAAAAAAGACAGCTATTGTAATTTGTTTTCTTTCAAATCCTCTACGTATATGGTCTTCCAAACTACACAGAGAATCTAATGTAGACCTATTACGTTGTGAACCAAACTGGTAGGACTTAAAATTTTATTTTCACGAATGTGCCATGTAAGTCGTGCATTTACCATTTTCTCCAATAACTTGCATATACAACTTGTTAATGAGATAGGTCTATAATTATTCACATTACTAGCATCTTTTCGTGGTTTGGGTATAGGAATTATTATTGCATTTCGCCATTTGTCTGGAAACAAGTTCTGGAGCCATAAATGATTGCAAATTTTAATAAGTATGATTTTGCCAAAGGTGCTAGGTGGCAAATCATCTCAAAGCAAACATCATCTCCTCCAGGGGCAGATTTATTACTGTTCAAGAGAGCATATTCTAACTCTTCCATATTGAACTTTTTATTATAATATATATCTTCCTTTGTCTCAAAATTAAGTTATAGACTCTGCTTTGTTTTTTACTTTTTTAAAATGTTTGTCTAGATTTTCGTCACTACTTATTTTGGCAAAACTTGCCCCAAGTATGTTTACTTATTTCGAAGGGATCTAAAATTTTATTTCCCATTATTCTAATATAGCTTGTATGGGTGGTTAATGGTTGTTCCATTTATTTTTTCTGAATTTTCCCATTTACTTTTGAATGGATGTTTTGCTTGTCATTCTGACACATAGGACCTCCAAGATATTATTTACCATTTTATTACTTCTTTTCTAAATTTGGCTGATATTTTATTATATAAAGGTTTTAATACATCTATTTCTAATAGTAAAAATTGTCATTTTAATATATTTTCTTCTGTGAATGGTTTTGATTTATTAACTTTATTGAATCTTCTGTTTAGAGTATCTAACCTTCTTGCTAGAGAGTGTTTTTCTCGTACTAATTCAGTTAGATCATCGACCACCAGGGGACTTTAAGTTTTTTATTATAGGGTTTTGAATGAGGAATAGCTTTGTCTGCTGCCTTTTTAATGAAGGACCACAATGAAATCGTTCGTCTCATTGTGATTTCTCAAATAATCATAGGGCGGTATTTTATCGGTATGAAAGTAAAAAATGTCCCAATCTGCTTTTTGCATGTTGTAATGTGGAGAATATGGTTTTGGTTCATTATTTAATAAGGATATTATTTATGGGAAATGGTCACTTGAGTAGGAGTCATCACATATATTCCAATCTAGTCTGTCAACTATATTTGTTGAACAAAGGGTGATATCTACTGTGGAAAATGTTCCATGGGTTCTGGAATAATATGTATTTACTTCGCTGTCATTCAGACAACAAAGATTACGTTCATTAAGTTTTCTATTTTTGCTCCATCTTTATCTGGAGTAATGTTGTTATAGTCCCATATTGAGTTATGCGCATTGAAATCTCCTACAATTAATATTGGATTCTTAAACTCTTTTATTATTTTCTGTAATTTTGTTTAAATCATACTTTTTATTAGGCTGATTGTATAAGTTAATTATATCAAACACATTATTTTCTATTTCACTGTTATTGCTGAAATTTGCAATTCAGTGTAATCTATATCTAATTTGTCGTATTAATTTTATTATTAGGACATATATTGCTGTTCCAAAATTATTTTCATTTTCCTGTGAGTTGTAGCTAATAGATATTTACCTATTTTTGGAACACGTTTTCCATGTGTTGTATACATATAATCATTGGTTCATGTTCGCTAATAAGTCGTTGGACTTCCCCTAAGTGCATTCTCGTTAATAATCCATTTATATTCATTGAATTATATAACGATTGAATGGTGTGAATATAAGTGGTCAAATTTACCCTAGATTATTAAAGCTGATATTTTCTTAAAATTTTTTATAAGTTAATTTGTATTTTTGTAGGTCTTGATTCATTTTTTGTTGTTAGTTTGAATCTTACTTTCGCTAACTGTTACTTTTTTACTATCTTGATTTGATTTTTCCATTTTGATTTTCTTTAGAATATTATCTACAACACTGATGTGTTTTCTCTTTGTAATATTCTAAGTGTTCAATACACATACAACCTTCTTCATGAGATTTGATGTTTGTTTTTCCTTTTACTCCATATTCCTCATGAAATTTCTTATGGTGTTGGTTAGGCTGTCTTTAGTTATAGTCTTATTTTTGTGGCACATTGCTATAAAGCATTTACTGCAGCCGCATGTATCTTCATGTTTCTCAGTTTGTTGTTTATCCTTGTTTTTTCCTTGTGGTGCCTATAATTGGTGATGGTTGAATTTCTTCGTTTTTCACTGTAGTGACCTGTATTTTGGTTTTCCATTTCATCTGAATTTTGTGATTCGGTTCCTAGAGGTACTATTGTTACTATGGGAGACAGTGGAATATTAGTGTTATGTTTCTGAACTTTAGCTTTCGGCGCGATTGGTGGGTTATTTATCTTTTTACAGACTTGTTTGGTGGAAATAGGTTGGTGTCTTATCCAGTTGTCTCTTTCGAGTAGTATTATCTGTTTTTTCACATTCTTGTGATTTTAATTCTTCTTTGTTTTCCTCTATGTCATTATCTATTTCAATTTCCGATAAAGAGCTAATCGATTTTCCACAGTCGTAATATTATGTATTTGAAGAGTTCTTTTCATCTTGTATGTTTTTTGTGGTGGTATTTCTTTATTTCTATTATTATCATTTGTCTCAGTTCTGGTATTGCTTGACTTTGAGGTGTCTGCATACCTAAATTTCTTAGCTGGGTCATTTAATCCTCTCTCTTTCAGTTCTAACTTTGCTTCTCTTATCACCATTCCAGTTCGTTCTTGTAGTAATTTAAGTTCTGTATTGTAGATATAGAACGCACACAATTTAGATCTGGCATGATGTTCTAATCCACAATACGCATTTGGGTTGGCCACAGTCCAGCGTGTTTTATGGTCCTGCGAGCTGCAAAAGGCACATCTATAAATATTCCTGCACTTAATTGCTGTATGACCATATTTGCAACAGTTCTTGCATTGCATAGGTTTAGGAACATAAGGTCTTAGTTCCCTATTTAATCCTAGCATTTTAATTTTTAAGGGTGTAAGGTTTGGCCACTGAACTTTATCTTGGCTATTTTGATAGTTTGACTTTTGTCTTTCCTGCTTGGGACCTCATATACTTCGCAGTCTCAACATTATTGTACCTTTTCTTTAATGAATCTAGAAGTATTAATCTATCTAATGTTTCATCCTCAAGATTTGGTACTACTACTGTGCCTTGCACACTGTTCATTGTATCATGCCTTGTAACCTTTATATTTATGTTATCTATATTTCTTATACCATTGATAATTTTCCGATTGGTTTTTTTGGTTGTTGTTTCAACCAACCATTCCCTTTTTTTAATTTGTCTTATGCTCATCTCTTGCGATGGGCATCGATTCAATAGGTAATTTTCTAATTTCAATAAAGATATATCTTTGTCAGATTCTAAGTTTTTTCCCCCCCCCCCCCCCACAAAAACCTTGACCAGTTTGACTCCCCAAAGAGAGAATCAAAGTGAATCAAGGTTGGGTCCTGGCGATATCCATTTCTTTTGGGTTTATTGTATGGTAATAATGTCTTAATACCACTCTGATTTTCATTATTTGAGTTATCCTGAGAACAGTCCATTGCCATGCCATAAGTCGTTGTGAGGTTTAATTTTTTTCTCCCATATATAGTAGTACAAAATTTCATCCAGGATGAGGTCCCTCTCACCAAGGAGGCCCAACCCAACCGTGGGAGGTGGGGCAATGCCGTTACACAGACTGGTAACTTGCCCTGGGTCCCTCACCTGGATATACGCCATACCTACAGTGCCTTAAGGGTCTTCAGTCCCATGAGATCGGACCCAGCACTGTGGGCATGGCTTGACTTAAAAATTTCCCCTCGCTCAACCACGTCAGGTACTCTAGTTTTACGGGTGGAGAGGCATGCCATCCAACTCCACTCTCCATCAAGTTAAAAGAGTTGTCAATTCAATAGTCCAAAACCATGCCAGGGTCGTCAACGAAAGAAGAAGAAGGGAAAGGGGAAAATTTATAAGGAGGAGGAGTAAAGGAGTTAAAGGTCCCAATGTTCAGTTGGATCCACAGCAGAGAGAGTAGGCGTAAAGGGGCATACTCTCTCTGCAGTGGATCCCTAAGCCCCCCACCTCGTCAAGGAGTTGGGATCAGGGGGTGTTTGAACATGAAAATGTGTAGACTCCCCAGAGTTGAGGATCCCCACATTTTCATCTTCTATGATGGAACCTAAGCACCTTCCTCTTTGATTGGTGATGATGTCACCCCAAAGAGGGTTTCTGCTATTCATATCTCCTAAAATAACAAAAGGACGTGGTAACTGTTGAATAAGAGATTGAAATTCATTGATGGGGAAGGCTTCATTAGGTGGTAGATAGAGAGAGCATACTCTATATTTTCTTTGCAAATGGATCTGCACACCTATCACTTGCAATGCTGATTGAATAATAATAAGATTTTGTGGGGTGTCATTTCGAACATACAAAACACCACCACCATGGCTTCCAATATTTAAATTATAGGTGGTGATAGGATGTATACTCTCGTGGGCGGGGGCACATATTATTACCAATCATGGTCTCCTGCAGAGCTATACAAAAAGGAGACACTTCTGATATGAGCAGCCTTAATTCTTCCCATTTAGCTCCTAATCCCTGACAGTTCCACTAGAGAAAATTAATTAATTTTACTTTCCTTGCTTTCCTTTAGAGGCTGTTACTTTAGAGGCTGTTACATTAGAGCCTCTTTTAAGAGCTTTCAGCTTACAACCTTGCTCTTTTTTTCTGGAGGGAGACAGATTATTTAGGGCTGCCTTCCTATTTAGGGGGTTATCAGTCTCAGGAACACCAGACAAAGCTCGTCTCGCCTGAGGAGGGGTGTGAGGATTGGACATTAGTGCATCCTCCAAAGCATTTACAGCTAGTACAGCCTCCAGAGGTGGGAGTGCCAGGTATACCCGACACAGCCTCCACAGAGGAAGGTGTACCAGAAATCACTGGTTCTGCTTCCATAGAAGCAGAAGTGCCAGAAACCACTGGCACTGCCTCCAAAGAGGCGGGAGTGCCAGAATCAACTGGCACCACCTCCGAATAGGCAGGAGTACCAGAAATGCACCTGGCGCAGCCTCCGAAGAGGCGGAGCACCAAAAATCACTGCACCTCCAGAGAGGCAAGAGCACCAGAAATCACTGGCGCAGCCTCTGAAGAGGAAGGAGCGCCAGCAACAATTGGCGCCGCCTCCAAAGAGGCACGAGTAAGGGTCGTTACCAGTTTCTTATTTAAATTATCCTTATTAACATTTACATTTCTCTTTTGGTTGGCAGCGACACTGGAAAAGGATATTCCTGGTCTAACATATTGATTCAATACTCTCTCTTTTGCCTCCCAAAATGTGATACATTCTGTTACCCTTAAAGTTTGAATCTCTTTTTCCATGATGTATACATCACAATTAAGTGAAGATGATGGATGATTTTCTGCACAATGTATACATCTGCCTTGATTATTACATACGTCATGCTCTGGTTCACTGCATTTGACACAAGTGGCTGGCTTGCCTTGCAGTTTCTGTCTACAGGACCCTAACATATGTCCGAATTCTTGACAATGGAAACATCTCCTTGGTCTTGGAATATATTGTTTAATCTTGAAACGTAGCCAGGCTGCTTTTACTACAGTAGGTAATCGAGTAGAATTAAATATAATAATTAAATTGGGAAGTGGTACAAAGACTCCATTTACCTTCTTCTTCATTCACTCAACTCTTATTACACCTTGATCTTTTAGTTCCTCTACAATTTTTCTTCGCGTACGTCATCAGTGGGAGCATATATCATTCCCTTGGAGTGATTCCAAAAAGCATGTGCTGCACATTGTACTTTGACTCCTAAAAGGTGTGATAATATGTTCAGTTTTTCAGTATCTTTGGCTGCGGTAGATTCCACCGCCAGCTTTCCTCTACCTTCATGAGAAATCTTAGGCTCTCGGCCACAACACTTCATAATGTCTCGATTATTATATTATTATAAAAGTAGTTTAACCAGACCACTGAGCTGATTTTCAGCTCTCCTAGGGCTGGCCCGAAGGATTAGATAAAATGCCAGGTCTAGCTCTTAGGCCAGAGCTGGGACCAAGTTGGTCATTCAGGATAAATAAATAAATTGCACCAAGGCAAATGCTTTCATAATAAAACACACACACAATAAATACATTTACTCATGTTCTCTTACATACATACAAAAATGGTATATTAAAATTCAGAATTAGTTTTAACTTTTTGAGATGTTGTTTTAAAATCACTAAAAACACTAATGTTTTATATTTTATCAATTAAATTGCAGTTCCTCAGAAAAGTCAAAATCGGAACTACCGAAAATGTAAAGATTCTGATAAAATTTCTTTCATTGTCTTATTTCCAAAAGTTGACAGTCTCTGTTGGTCATACTTTGGACACTCGCACAAGACATGTCTGACTGTTACCAACTCCTTGCACTCTGAACACTCTGGAGCAGAGTCGTGTGGGCTGCTCATTAAGTGTCCATGTGTCAGACGGGTATGGCCTATACGGAGACGTGTCAGAATTACTTGTTCATGTCTCTCTCTCTGATATGATGAACTCCACTTTCCAACATCAGGTTTTATTTGCTTTAATTTGTTATTTCCTGACTCTTCGTTCCAAATATGTTGCCATTTCCTTATAATACCCATCTTTATGTATGTTACATAATCACTTATAGGGAGATTCACACTTGATCTTGTCATTTGAACTGCTTCTTTGGCTGCTTTGCCAGCCTCTTCATTTCCTTTGATCCCTACATGGGAAGGGATCCAACATATTTCTACTTTTTTCCCAATAATATCTAATTTATGAGTGATAATTTATTTGTTGTACAATATTATTTTTTGGTTTGTTAACTCTGGATGGCTTCTATGGCACTT
Organism: Macrobrachium nipponense; assembly: GCF_015104395.2. NCBI lineage: Eukaryota > Metazoa > Arthropoda > Malacostraca > Decapoda > Palaemonidae > Macrobrachium > Macrobrachium nipponense. Next base: position 47,172,349 of record NC_087220.1, read on the forward strand.
CTGAGTCACTACAAAAAAAATCACAAAATTATTGAGTGATGTTTCTTTAATTATTTTTATGGCTGATGCTATTGCGCAAAGTTCTGCTGTGAATATTGAAGCTTTACTAGGAAGAGAGAATTGATATGATTTGTCCTGGGACACTGCAGCATATCCCACTCCATGTTCCAAATTAGATCCATCTGTGAATATTGCATAATGTGGACCTTTTCGGTTCATATGTTCTGTTGTATGTTGTCTATGGTGTGATGGCGTATATAAGTATTTTTTTGATAAATATTTCAATTGTGTGCAAGTTTTCATTTTATTCATTGTCCAAGGCGGAGGTAATTTTACTACTGGAGGAATTTGTATATTCACATTTAGTGACTCAAACAGTCTTCTACCTCTAATTGGAAAAGGGGGTGGATGATTGTTAATAAAAATATCTCTGAGTTCAAATAATTTTTTTTGTTGGAGAATCGCTTGTCCTAATTCTCAGAGCACTCTTCATTATTACAAGCTCTCTATGGAGAGAGAGAGGTAGTTCACCACATTCAACCTGTAAGGAAGAGGTCGGTGATGATTGAAAGGTTCCTGAACATATTCTAAGGCCCTCATTATGAACTGGGTCCAACGTTTTCAGTGCTGCGTCTGACACCGAGCCATATACTTCGCTACCATAATCAATTATAGACAGGACTGTTGCTTTATACAGTAATGTAAGGGTTGTCTATCGGCTCCCCAAGGTGGTGTTTGATAATTTTCTAATTAGATTTAATGCTTTTTCACATTTTGATTTCAAGTATGTTATGTGAGGTTTCCAGTTTGAGTGAGTATCAAACACTAAACCTAAAAATTTTGGAGTTTGTCTAATTGGCATACTATGATTTCTGATTTTTAAATCTATTACTTCATCATTCATCCACCTTTTATCTTTATAAAACACTACTGCTTTGAGTCTTATGTATGGATAACTTAAATCCTACAGATGAGGCCCATTCATTTATTTTTATTATACCTTTATCAATGATGTGTTCTGCATGTTTAATACGAGATGTTGAATAATATATGGCAAAATCATCCATGTAAAGGTTGCTTTTAATTCCAGTGGGTAGATTTTTATTAATATCATTAATTGCCAGGGTAAACAGTGTGCCACTAAGGACACTTCCCGGTGGAACACCATTTTCAAGTGGAAATGTTCTCGATAATACATCATCGATTCTCACTTGAAAGCTACGATATGTTAAAAAGTTTTGGATGAACCCAAGTAAATGTCCACGGATGTTGTTATTTTGTAGTTTTTAATATAGGGTACCTCCAGGTAGTATCATAAGCCTTTTCGATATCAAAAAAAAAAGACTGCTAAAGTTATTTGCTTTCGCTCAAATCCTCTTCTTATATGGTCTTCGAGGTTAGAGAGAGAATCTAACGTAGATCTGTTGCACTGTGACCCCAATTGAGTGGGAGTCAAGATTTTATTTTCTCGAATGTGCCATGTTAATCGATCATTTACCATTTTTTCTAGTAACTTGCATAAGCAACTTGTTAGAGAAATTGGTCTGTAGTTATTTGCATCACTTTGGTCTTTTCCAGGTTTGGGGATAGGAATTATTATAGCTTTACGCCATTCATCAGGAAATAAATTTCTAAGCCATAAATGATTATAAAATTGTAACAAGTATGTCTTCGCCAGAGGTGCTAAGTGGCAGATCATCTCAAAACAAATATTGTCACCTCCAGGAGCAGATTTATTGCTGTTAGTGAGAGCATATTCCAACTCTTCCATATTAAATTTTCTATTATAATATATGTCTTTTATTGTTTCGAAATTTATTGTTATTAGTTCTATATTATTTTTCTTTAAGCGGAAGTGATCATCTAAATTTCTGTCACTACTTACATTCGCTAAGTTTTCTCCTATTATATTACTTATTTCTTTTGGATTGAGTATTCTTTTTCCGTCTTTTAATATGGCATGTCTAGGTGGTTTCACATGGGTACCATTTATTTTCCTGAATTTTTCCCATATTTTTTGTATGGGAGTATTATCAGAGAGATCTGATACATATTTCCTCCATGAAATTATTCTTCCTTGAATTACTTCCTTTCGAAATTTTGCAGATATTTTGTTGTATATAGGCTTTAATGCCTCAATTTCTAGTAACAATATAGTCATTTTTTGTAAAGTACCTTCTAATATTGGTAATGTTTTATTTATTTTACTGAACTTTCTATTCAAATTATCCAATCGTCTCCCTATCGAGTGTTTTATATTTATTAATTCTGTTAGCTTTTCAGACCACCATGGAACTTTGTGTTTTGTTGGATGGGGTTTTGAGTTTGGTATTGCTTTATCAGCAGCATTTTTGATGAAATTAACAAAAAACTTATTAGTTTCATTATGGTCTTTTAGATATTCAAATGGTGGTATACTACTAGTATGTATTTCATATTGCTCCCAGTCTGCTTTATAAATGTTATAGTGAGGAACGTGTTTTGCTGGGTTATTTTGTAAAAAGGAAATTAATATTGGGAAATGATCACTGGTGTACAAGTCATCAATTGTGTTCCAATCTAATCTGTCAACTATACTTGTTGAACATAGAGTTAAGTCTACAGAGGAAAATGTTCCATGTGTTTTTGAATAATATGTGCTAACTTCATCATCATTTATACAACATATGTCATTTGAATCTATAAGTTCTTCTACTTTACTTCCTGCTCTATTTGAGTTTGAACAGTTATAGTCCCATATTGGGTTGTGAGCATTAAAATCCCCTATTATTATTATAGGCTCTTTGGCATTTTTAACAAATTCTCCAAGTTTATCAATATCGTAATTTTTATTTGGTTGGTTGTATAAATTATAAATGATATAATTATAGTTTTTAATTCGAATTTTAATACCTGATATTTGGAGGTCAGCAATGTTTACATGTACTTTGTCATAACATACTTTGTTATGTACATATATGGCTGTACCTAAATTTCCTTCTTCCTGTGATGTTGTTATTAAGGTATATTTACCTATTGTTGGTATTGTATTATTGACATGTTGTAGACATAATATCATTGGTTCATATTCCTTTAATAACCTTTGTACTTCTCCCAGGTGTAATCTGGTCTGTAGACCATTTACGTTCCATTGTATAATATAACTATTGAAAATATTATGTTATATCGGTCGTGTTTTGTTTTCTTTTTTGTATTATCATCAACTTGAATTTTTTCTAAAATTTTTTTTACCACATTCAGTTGTTTATCTTTATAATATTTTAAGTGCTCAATGCACATACATCCTTTTTCATGGGTGTTTAAATCGGTTGCCACTTTCTTTCTATATTTCATAAAATTTCTTATAATGTTTGTTAACCAATCTTTTGTTATATTTTTGTTATCATTGCACAATACAATGAAGCAATCATTGCAGCCACATGTGTTGTCATGTATATCTACTGCTTTATTTGTTCTTATTGTACCGATTATTGGTGATGGAGTAATCTCATCACCCTTGACATAGTCACCATCATCCATGGTATGGTTCTCCTCCCCTTCTTTGGTGTTTTGGATCTCTACATCCATAGGTTTTATGATTATTTTAGGAGATAAAGGTATGTTCTCATTTTGTTTTTGTTCTTTCTTCATATCTTTGGTTTTTGGTTTGACCGATGTTTCTCTGATTATAGTTGGTTTCTTTGTTTTTAGTGGTGTTCTCTCTAAAGGTCTTTTTTTTCTTTAATTTTCGGTACATCACAACTTCCTACTTCCACCTCTGTGATAGTATTTTCTTGTGCTTCTATATGCATTAACACCTCAAATGAATGTGATAGAATATTATCTAATTCATTTGCACTTGTTTCCTGATTCTTTACTATCTTAGTTTTTTCTTGCATATTACCGACTTCTTCTTGAGACCTACTTTGCTGCATCTTGTTACTTCTTTCTGTATGTTTTTTGTTTCATTACTGGTTCCTGTTATAGAAGAATATGTACGTTTCTTAGCAGGATCTTGAATTCCTCTCACTTTTAATTCTAAATTTAGCCTCTGCTATAGACATGCCTGTTCTTTCTTTTAACATTTTTAGTTCAGTGTTGTATATGTGATGCATGCATTCTTTGGATCTTGCATGATGATTCTGCTCACAGTTTACACACTTAGGTTCACCGCACTTCCATTTGGTGGTGTGTTCTGTAGATCCACAGTAAGCGCACACCGGTTCATTCCTACAATTTCTTTTTGTGTGTCCATACTTACTGCAATTTTGACACTGCAGTGGCTTTGGAATATAGGGTCTTAATTCTCTATTTTGGCCTAGAATTTTTATTTTTTGAGGTAGATCTGAAACCCTCACCCAAAACAAAAAATTTTATTTTTGCTATTTTTAGTATTTGTTTATTACCTCTTTTGCTTATCGCATCATAAACCTCGCAATCCTCTACCTTGGGGTATCTCTTTTTGAGAGTCTAACAGCATTTTCTTATTTATTGGCTCGTGTTATTGTCAGGAAGTACGATGGTATCCTGGATACTGTTCATATTATCATGTTTTTTTTACTTTGACAATAATGTTATCTATTGTTATTAAAGACACATAATCTTCAGACTGACTTTTTGTTGTAGCTTCTATAAGCCAAGTCTTTTCTTTTATTTTTTTGAACAACATTTCTGCCGTTGGATGGCTATTTAATAAGCAATTTTCCAATTTCAAAGCTGAAATATTTTGTTCTCCTTCCATAGTAAGAAACCCTGACCAACTTCCACTCCCAAAAAGGGAGTCAAAGCGAGTCAAAGTTGGGTCATGTCGGTACTTAGGTTTCCTTGGTTTGGTATATAGTATTAAAGCTTTAATACCAACCTGGTCTTTGTGACTTCAGCTTTCTTTAGAGTGGTCCAAATCCGTTCCAGAAGACGTGAGGGGGTTTGTTAAATTTTCCATATAATTAAGATTTAAATTTCGTCCAGGATGAGGTACCTTTCACCAGGGAGGCCCAACTGGGGGAGGAGCAATACTGTTACACAGTGGTAACTGCCCTGGGACACTCACTTGGATATACGCCATACGCACAATGCCTTAAGGGTCATCAGTCCCACGAGATCGGACCCAGCACTGCAGGCATGGCTTGACATCAAAATTTCCCCTCGCTCGACCATGTCAGGTACTTTAGTTTTACGGGTGGAGTGGCATGCCGTCCAACTCCACCCTCCATCAAGTTAAAAGAGCAGTCAATTCAATAGTCCAAAACCTTGCCAAGGTCGTCAGCGAAAGAAGAAGAAGGGAAGGGTGAAAATTTATAAGAGGAGGAGTAAAGGAGTTAAAGGTCCCAATGTTTAGTTGGATCCACAGCAGAGAGTGTACTAGGCATAAAGGGGCATACTCTCTCTGCAGTGGATCCCTAAGCCCCCCACCTCGTCAAGGAGTTGGGATCAGGGGGCCAATAAGGCAAAGCATAGCACTGCATGATTTCCATACAAAATGATAAGAGAAAACAGATTATTCAGTAAGGTGAATCGTAGCATTGTAACATTCAAGTTGCTGTAGGTCAACTTTTTTGGTAATGACAGCTATACAATTTATGTTGCAGTGGAACAATTTGTATTATATATATGAATTATACTAATTTTCCATCTTCATGCATCCTTCGGAAAGGATAAAGGATTTACATGACCTGTATCATATTTCAAAGATGAATAAAATCAGGTTTTGACAAATTCTATTGTTTCATTGCCCAACGTCACCTATAGGTGCCACCTGTCAACAAGATGTTTTATATACATAAAATTTGGATTATATTGAGAGGTTAGTGCTCGTGACAAATATCGGAGACCCTGTTCCTCCCTCCAAATGATAAGTGGAGGAAAACCAGAGTCTACATAAAGGCTCTCAACAGGATAAGTATTAAAAGCACCTGTACAAATACGCAATGCCATATTGTGCACTACATCTAGCTTGCCTAACAAGGTCTTAAATGCAGAGCCATAAACCTGAGATCCATAATCAATCTTACTCAAGCATCGATCCTGATAAATCCTTAATAAAGTAGTACGGTCAGCTCCAAAAATCAGGTTACTAACAACTTTAAGAATATTGCACCGCTGTTTAACATTTACTACAGTCTCATTTATATGTTCAGCAAAAGCCAATTTTTTTTCAAAAATAATTCCTAAATATTTGACTATCTTCATACAACAAAAAAGACCTTTCTAAAAATAAGGTTGGAATCTCTTCCTCTTCTTCGTGTTCTACAAAAACGTATAGCTTTAGTTTTTTCAGCAGAAAATTTGAAACCTTTACTATTAGCCCAGGTAGTAGCAGCATTAATTGCAATCTCAATTTTAGTACAAGCTGTAACTCCAGTAGCTCTACTACACATAACAACAATATCATCCACGAATACTTGACCAGTTACTCCAAAAGGGAGATGTTCAAGTAAACCATTATTGGCAATATCAAAAAAGGTTGGACTAAGCACACCCTTGTGGAATGCCTTCTTCCTGAAGATACTTTGATGAGAAGCTAGAGACAATTCTTACTTTAAGGTACCGGTCAGACAGGGAGTCTTTGGCAAAATTAAACATATTGCCACCAACACGCCATTCAACCAGCTGCATTAAAATACCAGCCCTCCAGGTAGTATCAAATGCTTTTTCCAGATCAATGAACACAGCACTGGTTTGATTTTGGACTGCAAAAGCATTCTGAATCTCACATGTGAGACATAATAAGGGGTCCAAAGTACTTCTTGCGGAAGCCAAATTGCCTCTTCGACAACAGGCTCTTTGTTTCTAATAACCACATCAGACGAAAATTCACCATTCGTTCGTAAATCTTGAAGACACAGCTGGTAAGAGCAATAGGCCTATACTAGGGTCCTTTCCAGGTTTCAAAAAAGGAACTATAACAAACTTTTTTCACAACTTGTATGAAGTCCCTGAGCACCAGAATTCGTTCAAAACATCAACAAAGAATTTTTTTGACACCAGAGGTAAATGAAAAATCATTGCATAAATAATATCATCTTCTCCAGGTGATGTTGGAGAAGACAAAGATAAGGCATATTCGAATTCGACAATACTAAATGGAAGGTTATATGCCTCAGAGTTGGAACAAACAGGCGGGTTAACTATAGTCGTGTTTCTAATATTGCGAAATTCAGGGGAGTAGTGACTGGGCTTGAAATGCTTGAAAAGTGCCGAGCAAGGGCCTCTGCCACCTCTCTTGCATCCGATATAACTACCAAGTTGATTTTCGAAATAGGTAAAGGAGAAGGGGAAAATCTCCCAAGTAATTTACGGATTCTATCCCAAACCAGAGAAAGTGGCGAGTTATATTTTAAATTGATATGTACCTAACGAAAGACTCTCTCCTTGCTTCTTTAAAAACTTGCATTTGTTTGGCGAGGTTTTTCTTGTATATTATTCTATTAACCAAGATAGGACGTCTTCGATATCGCTTGTAACTAGCTCTCGCAATTTTCCTACTCAATGCACATTTACTATTCCACCAAGGTACCAGTGGACGACGGGGTTTCCCTGATGCTTTAGGAATTGACATCATTGCCCCTCAAATCATTACACTAGCGAGATATTCATAGGCAGCCGAGGGGCAAGGAAATTCATTGGCCTTACGATTGACTTTGGTAGATTTTTCATACAACTGCCAATCTGGCTCCTTTATCTTCCATTTGGGTAAAGATGGGGAGGGTGTATTTTGTACATACTTAAGATGGATGGGATAGTGGTCGCTCCCATAGAGATTTTCATCCACTGACCACTTATAGTCTAATTGTAATGATGATGAACATATTGTAAGATCAATTGCTGAACTGGAGTTATGGGCTACATCAAACCTTGTAGGAGAACCATCGTTTATTAAAACTACATCATTGCAATCTAACAATCTTTCAATTATAAGCCCACGGTGATCACACCTACCTTCCCCCCACAAAGTGTGTTTTGCATTGAAATCCCCCATCAGAATGAAAGGCTTAGGTAGTTGGTCTAAGAGTGATTGCAAATCTTCAACCTCTAATTGTCTTGGATTGCCAGCTCTGTCCACCAATCGAATTTCTAGGCCAGGTTCTAGATAAAGAGAGCACAGAGTGACCCATTTGTTGATGAAAATCTGTGTTGCACAAGCTTGCAGTATCGAGTCTAATTGGATAACTTTTTGTGGTAATGACTTGGCCGCAATAATACATGTGCCACCATGAGCACGTTCACCTACAAGTAGTGCAGATATGTGAAAATAAAGCTCTGTCCACAGTTAGGAGAAACATTACCTAGTTTGGTCCCTTGCAAACAAAGGCCAGCTAAATTATGCTCCTTAAAAAGGACCCGGACCTGTTCTCTGATTGAATGGAAACCTCGTATGTTCCACTGTAATGAACTTAAGATTGATTATATTCATCCAGGGTTCTTTTTCCAGACTGGCTCAGTGCCAAAATACCAGGCAAGAACCAGCAGCGACAAAATTCACAAAGCAAAATAACTCTCAAAGAGGATACAAAAAACACTGAATCAAACTTAACAATAAAATTTAATTGACAAAAATAGTCTAAATTACAAAAAGTAGTCCTCGAAAAGCTTTCTTAGGAACTGGAAAAAAAACATACTGAGGTATAAAAAAACTTTTATACCTCAGTCGAAGAGAAAGAAAGGTGTAGGAGGCAGAAAAAACACACTTTCCCTAGCATACGACAGTTAGAGTTGCAGAGTGAAGTAAACCTTAAACCTAATCAATTTCACAATAATTATTAATCATAATACACCTTATAATAATAATATGTCCTAAATTGACGATAATACTACACTGAAGAGGTAATGAAGAAATAGCTGAAGAATTCTTGCATATGTTCTCAAAAGACCACACCGAATTCGTAATCAAAGATTAGTATAACGCATCAACAGTGATTGTCCTACTTCCGGATCACTAGGGGTGTTCTCGCACCATTGGCTGATGGAATCTTGCAGGGGGCTGGAGGAGTTCACGGGTCCGTGGTGACATTTGTCGGGGAATGTCTCCCAGGTCTTCGTCGTCTGGCGAGTCGAGAAGCAGGATGCCACTCCTGGTGGTGGACCTGGGGGTTTGACTGCTTTCCTTGGGTGGCCCCGCCAATGTCTAGGGGCGCTGCATTCCTAGGTGGAGTTCTGCGAGGGCCTTCTGCGGGGTCGTCTTCGTCGGGAATGATGGCGGGTTTGAGGCAGTCAATTGAGACCCAGTCCTTGTGGCCACCGATCAAAACGAAGAACGCCTTCTATTCCTGGCGGACAACTCGATGTGGTCCCCGGTAGGGCCTCGTTAAGGGCAGGCGAGTGGCGTCGTTTCTAATGAAGACGAAATGCAGGAGTCCAAGGCACACAGACAGAACTGCTTCCTCCTGTTAGTATAGGTCTCCCAGCAGGAGACAAACTTCTGGGCGGCTGCCCAAAGCCTTGCCAGGGCAATGTCGGGGGAAGAACATATACGGTCCGCTTACCGTTCTTCGCCATTAGAAGGCCTCCTCACGACTCCAGGAGGTCAAACACACGGCAACAGCCAGCAGCAACGGCAAGCAGCAGCACAAAAGCAACAGCAATGCTTATAAGTAAGGCTAAAATTCATTAGCAGGAGCCTCTCAAATTCAATGGTAGCTGCAGGATCAGGAACAAATATCTTCTGATAATTAAGCCGTGAAAAATGCTGAAAGACCTCCTCTGTTGGGGAGCCGATACTCTCTCTATATATCCTCGCGGCCTTCAAGACCTCAAATAACTGGTTTTTGTTTCGTAGAGGAGGAACTTGGTAGATCCTCAAGAGACCTGCTATTTCCTTCTTGGGAACCCCTACCATGGTGTGGTGATATAGGTGGAGATGATGAAGGAGTATGGGGTCTCTTATGAGGTGCACTGAACAAGGTTTCATTCTGGGACACACCCAGATCGCTGTCTGTGAGGCTTTTACATCAGAAGCCCAGAGACCTCCCAGAAGCCCAGAGGATGCCCATCGGGAGGGGACAAAGGAGCCTTCTTGGATGAAGGCGGAGATGCTGAATGTACTTCGAGCTCAGAAGGTGATAGCTGAAGCTTTGGCTTTGAAGTTGGCATCCTAGATTGATCTTTTTTATTCGATTTTCCACATTTCACTATATCACTATACTGAGGTCTTGGGAACAAAAGTCTTTTTGCCTGGCCAATACTTATAGGTTCAGCATGAGCTTTCTCTATGGCTACCACTTCATTTTTAAATGACTCAAATTCCTTATGCCTTGCATTATGATTTCCCTTACAATTTATACATAATATTGGATTAGAACATTCGCCTTCATGCTTTTGTAAGGAGCAGGCAGCACACAACTGGTCTCAAGTACACACCTTTGACGAGTGACCATATCCAAAACATATGAAGCATTGGAGTGGTCTATGCTTAAAAGGTCAAAAGGTCTAACACGAAATCTTTCCTTGTCATCATATACATAATCAGAAATTTGATCATTATTAAAAGTGAAAATAATCATTCTTGACCTTGGAACCTTGAAAATCTTCCACACTTTATCATCACACATTCCCAGCAATTCCTCGTCAGACAGTTCATATAGGTCTTGACTGAATATAACTCCCTTAGCATAACAAATACTATAGTGTGGTTTGACCTCTTTTATCATGTTATTATTTTTCAACTTAGAGATCATGTGACCTTGTCTATAAGACTTTGCATGAAACAAAAAACTGTTTTTCCAAATCTAGTAATATCAGAGTTGGTCATTGTTCCTACCAATGTTCTCCAATGTTTCCTGAAGTGAAAAAGATTGCAAAAGTCTGATTTTGTTGAAACAATCAGCCACCTGGCAGGTGGAGGCGTCCTTACCTCACATTTCCCCTCTGTAGTTTCCTGACTGACCCTAGATGGATAAAATGAATCTACTTCAATATTCTGGGGTATTTTATGAATTAATACACATTTTAAGTTTTCCTTAGATGAACACTTTAAAGCATTCATGGCACTCTTATGAGTAGTAAACTCAATCCAATCCTTCCAAAATGCAAAATCTTCAGTTTCACAATACTTTATGACTTTAATTTCACCATACCTTTCAAACATTTCCATAAATGCAAAACAATTTAAATCTGAGGGGAGAGAATCAACATAAAGGATTCTCTCACCACTGCTAGAGCTTTCCATAGCCACATTCAAGGTCTTGTCAGGGGTCATCCTTCTGTACAGTTGAATTTTCTTTAGGACTGTCCTTGTTCGTGCCAGAGGTCGAAGAGGAGGGTAGTGTCAGGAGGTCACATTGTCCGGGGGAGTTTATTATACGGTCGTTAATCATTAATCCTTCAAAAGAAATTTGAAAAACCTACTGCAAATCAGGCAGAAAACCAGGCCCCCGCACCAACCCCTTTCTCACCAAAGACACTCGCAGAGACTGACTTCCGTATGTCCATTCCCTACCCTACACCGAAGGGATAGCTCTATCATAACACGAGTGGCTCAAGTGTGGGCAAAACCCCGCTTGATAGGACTGAGGGCATAACTACTAGTATGCAATCATCCCCATTCATGTTACAATAGAGGGCAAACCGGATAGAATGCCGAGTCTCCTATAGTACAGCCTATACCTCCCTGGATTCTGCAGGCAAGTCTCCGATAGGTAGTTCCGCCCCGATAGATATTGGTATGAAATCATATCAATATCCTGAGGGTCCAAACATACTTGAGAGGCGAACCAAACCTGTACAGTCTCCGCCATTTGGATCAAGAAAGAGCCAATGCGCAGAAGCCCAGCCCCTGCCCAATCTGTAAGAAGGTTTTAGTGAAGAGGGGGGGACAGCTAGGTTGAGCAACTGAGTTAAAGATAGTAGAAGAGTGGAAACAAAAAAAAGTAAGAGGAAAATTGAGACTTCTGGATTCAAACTGGGAGAAATTTCTCCCAGTTCAAAAGCCCTCTTGCTCGCTATGCATTTTCAGACGTCAGCTGAAAATGCGTAACTTCGTCAAGGCAGTCTCAAGTCAAGGGGGTTCAGACACTTGAAGACGTTTGATTACTTTGAGGTTGGTTTCATTTTTTGTGAGTACACATCAATTGAGTTGTTGAAGCAATTTTTCTTGACGTCTTTATCACTAATCTCTTAAATTAAATCTCGTAACTTATGTATATCTATTTTACTGCCATTATTGAATTGTTGTAGATCTTTTTATACAACCTAATGTATTGCATGACTGCATATTATTATCAGGGTTTATTCAATAAAGGTTAATTTAATCAGAAATTTAATTTCTCGGAGTTATGTGGTCGGAATCTGTATTGATAGGGTGTCTCTATATATATATATGATATATATATATATATATATATATATATATATATATATCTATATATATATATATATATATATACATATATATATATATATATATATAGATATATACATAATATATATATTCAATATATATATATATATATATATTTATGGTTTTGTTTTGTTATATTTATGGTAGTACAATTTTTTTGGATAGGTTGTGAGATATTCAAGACGAGGGGACATGGGGTCCAGTTCCATGGTGTCATGTTAAATTAAGTTATTTCATTGTTTATAAATAAATTCGGCCTTCGGCAGGAGTAAATGGTAACTGCCCTTTTCATAAAGAGTTCGTTTGATAGCCTTCGCCCTTCCCCCTTCGTTAATTAGTGAATGGCCATTAACTCTTTTGTTTACCTTTTTTTTTTTTTTTTTTCGAGTGTTTGGTCTTTAGTGAGAGCCGTGGACGAGACTACTGCTGCCTAGAATGAATAGTTCGGACCCTACCTTGATCTCAGACGTGGATCCTAATTTAGCAGCCGTTGATGGACGCCTTTTCTTTTTCCTCATAAGGAATTGTGCCTTTGGAGGATTGTTTCGCTGGTGTCTTTGAGCCACCCGCGGTAAATTGTACACTTCTTTGGATCACGGCCGTATTGTCACCTGCGATAGCCACCTCGCTTGTTACGTCCTGCAAATGTATGTGTCACTTGCGACCTTCCCTTTGAGTCATTTTCCCCGCCTGAGGATCCCGCGGGAAGACGGTGCCGTCGTTCCGTCCCGGCACTGTTGGAGGTACTATAGCCATGATCAAAGAGCGTCATCACATCTGCTACGCTGCTCGTCTGTGGACCGAGGGTCCGTTAGGAGGAACGTAGGGAGTCATTACCCAGGTAAAGTTACGATCTTTTGATTATCGTTATGGATACGCCCAGCCCGTTTACCTGGTGTTAATGATTCTCCCTCTGATGCTGATGAAAGCTCAACCCCTCTCTGTCGTCTAATCCATATATGGATAAGTACTGTTACAAGTTATCTCACGGATAGTTAATGCAGTGTGGAGATATATATATATATGTATCTATAAATTATGACCCTCAACATAATTCTTTTATGAGAATGTATTTAAGTATTCATGCATGTGGTTTAATGGGATAGGCGCATTTGTATGCAGCATCGTGTTATGTTTTATTTTGTTATTGGGTTTAGTCTTTAACATTTGTGTGTAGGCAGGTAATTTTAAGGTTTTCTGCCTTTTCATTTCTCCTGTCTTCCTTCTGCCTATCTGTTTAGTAATAGGATAATGGTTTGTTGATTTTTATGGGCCCGGCTTAATATATGAGCCATATTTTTGATACGTTTAGTTTTTCTATGTTAGGGTTTAGATTATTAGCTATAGGTCAACCTTGGGTCTTTAGAGGACTCGCTATATTAGTCCTCCAAGTTATTTTGTAGTCTGTTGGAGTTCATCTTAGTAGCTTTAGGTTACTCCTGATACCAGGTTGAATTTATTTAAGTGAAGTGTAATAAATGTTGTTAGATTTTTCCAGTGTTTTTGTTCTGTCTTCCCTCAATTCACCGAGTTACATAAATAATATACTGCCTACGACTCCTTTAAAAAAATAAAATCTAAAGAACCTGAACTACGGCCTACACAGGTCGTAACAAGTGGCGACCGTGACAGGATCGTACGCAGGTGTACTCGGTGTTTGAGGAAGCAGTTCAGCTCTGGAGGGGTGTGACAGTATTTATTGTTGATATTTGATTTTTGGGTCTAGTTGCTTTCCTTCCCCTTAGGATATAATTTTCATTAAAATGGAGGACTTTACTTTTGACCCGTCCAGAATTCTTGGGTTCGGCAGACTGTTTAAAATATTTAGGAGTTTTGACAAGGCTTATTTTTGGTACGGTGTGCCCGGTGGCTGGAGATCCCTCATAAGTCCTCTGACACTCGGGCCAATTTGTTAAAACTTGTTAAGGAAAAAGTGTCCCTAGGTTTGGCTGAGGGCAATGAGGTAGCTAGAGGCCTAGCCAGTGATTTTGAGAGTGGCACTGATCTTGAGTCGGACCAAGAGGGGTCCATAGTCGATGATGTAAGCGTAAATCCTGGTTTGTCCCTGTTCGCTGATCCCCCTGCACTAAAGGTTATGTATGAAGGTCCGGCCAATTTCCTACTCCGGCCAGGACTCTTACAATGTTAATATATCAACTAATCCTTTTTTTAGCTGAAGAGGCTGTACCCAACCATGTAGCACCTTCCACTCCTGTATTGGCCCAGGGGCAGGAGGAATTCAATATAATTTGTAAGAGGATTGAGTTATTGAAACTGCAGTTTGAGGAGGACGAGAGGGTCCGGAAACATGAGATTGAGTTGGTCAAGCTTAAGCTTGAGTTGGCCAAGGTGCAAGGGTCCCCTAATCATTTTAGCTCTCCCTATAGCTCATCATCAGACAAATTTAATATTTCAGCTGCTCTAAAGTTAGTTCCAATTTTTGATGAGGGGAGCGTACCAGAATTTTTTAAAGCTTTTGAGAGAGTTGCCACCCGGTTGTCTTGACCCACCAGAAATGTGGACGGTACTCATACAGTGTAGATTGAGGGGCAAGGCACTCGGGTGTATAATGCATTGGAAGAGGGCCTTGCCAGAGATTATGACAAAGTAAAGGCTTTGGTTCTCAGGGCCTATGATTTGGTCCCTGAGGCCTATCGCCAGAGATTCCGAACCACTGGCAAGCCCAATTCTATGTCTTATGTTGAGTACGCTCGTCTCAAGGAGGAGCAGTTTGACAACTGGCTGAAAAGTCGTCAAGTTGCTTCTTTCTCTTCTTTGAGGGAACTGATGGTACTGAAGGAGTTTAAGAAGGTGTGTAGCAAAGAATTGAGGGTTCACCTGGAGGACACTAAAATTTTAACGTTATCCAAGGCGGCTCAGGTAGCTGATGAGAGTGTCCTGACCCATCGGGCTGGGTCAGGTAACTTCTCGTCCTCATCCCCTAATAATTATAGTAGTTTGTCTTCTAAGTCAAATAACCCCTTTAAAAATCAATCTAGTACTCCAAATAGTAGCATGAGCAATCATGTTGGTAGTGGCCTCAGAAAGGACTCGAGTGGTGGGCACACTCGGGTTTTTTCTAACCGTGGCAATTCGGGTAAAACCAATCAAGTTAGAGGTAATTGCTTTTGGTGTAATAAGCCAGGGCATCGACATGTTGAATGTAGAGCCAGGAGCCGTTACCTCCAAAAGAATCAAAATAATGCTAATCAGCCTATGCCAATCTCATTAATTTCAAATAATTCTATTTCAGAGTTAGTAGTGAACCAGATGTAGGTAAAGTAAAACCTGTATTGTTGGATTCCACTGGTAATTTATGACCATTTAACAAATATGTCTACCCAGGAAAATTGAAATCTGAGACCTCTACACTTTATGTTAAATTCTTGAGGGACACGGGATCCGCTAGATCTTTGGTGTTGGCAGGGTCCTTGTCTAATTTAGTTCCTTATACTGGAGAATATGTGGTCCTGGGAGGATTTCCCGATACGGTGGTTTCTGCTCCTTTAGTAAGGGTGGAGCTGTCCTTCCCAGGGTATCACAAGGTTACCGAGCTGGCGGTAGTTGAGAGCCTGCCGATACCAGGAATAGATGGAATCCTTGGGAATGATATGTTGAGTGCAGAGGGGCATGAATTATTTCCTATTGTTTCGGTCTCGGCTTGCCCTGTGGCAATAACTACTCGAGCCTCTGCTAAGCGTGCAGCGGAAGCTGATAATGATGATGATCTAAATTTAAGTAGTTTAGAAGTAGAGGTAGAGAAGCCCGGGCTAGTAGAAGGTAGTAGTAGTAACAGTAGCTCTAGTTTTGGAATATTTAAATTATTGAAACCTGATTGTGACTGTCTCTCTTTCATACAGGCCCAAAAAGATTAATTTTCATTCGAGTTAGGTAATACGGACGATTTGACCAGGCCTAGGTTTGCTGTTTTGAAAGGATTGTTGTATAGGGTCAGTCGTCCCCCCACTCATCAACTAAATGTGACTTCTTGTTTGAAACAAATTGTTGTACCTACCAAGTTTAGGGAGGCTGTGTTAAGCCTTGCACATGAGGACTCCTTTTCTGGCCAATTGGGCTTAAGTAAAACTTTTTGTAGATTGAGTAAATGTTTTTGGTGGACAGGAATGAAGTCTTCGGTGAAGAAATTTGTAAGAACTTATGAAGTGTGTCAGGTGATGGTTGAATTGAATTGAATATAGGATTTAGGCATTAAGCCAAGCACTGGGGCATCAAAGGCCATTCAGCGCTATTTTAACAAAATTCATTCAATCATAATATCTGTATACTCACACCATTTAGTACCATTTTAACCTTTAATATCAATCGCAACACTTTCATACAATAAAATCTAGATGTGAAATAAATAAGGATTAAAAGGGTAAAATAAATGAAATAAATTAATAAAATCAATTATAGCTCGTAATATAACCCAATACTTTGTATAAATTTTCTCAAGTTCAGGTATTACAGTTTTCCCCCAGTATATCTCTCAAAGGTTTTGTCCTGGAGTAAATGTGTCCTCCTCTGAAGATTAAAAACAGGACAATCACTAAAATATGTTTAACATCCATTGTCACTTGACAGGTATTACAGTGAGGGGCCTGTCTCCCTTCCCCACTCTTCATTAAATAATTGTGCGTTGCATGTGTATTTGCCAATACGCAGCCTAGTTAAAATAATGGTATCCCTCCTACTTGTAGCATTACAAGATGACCATTTATCCACCAATGGGTGATGTGTTTCAATTTTGTATTGGTGGTCAGTTCAGACCATCGAGCCTGCCACTTATTTTTTACAGTAAAGATGAATTTCACTTTTAAGATCTTTGTAAGGAATACTAAAGGGGGATGGATTACTTAGCCCTGAAGCTTCCTTTGCTGCCTTATCTACTTGTTCATTTCCATCCACCCCAACATGGGCATTGGACCCAACAGAACGTGAACACTGATACTCTTCCTAGATTGCAGAAGTACTAACCAGTCCTGCACCTCTTGTACTAGATGATGGCCTGGCATAATTTGTTTTAATGAGAGTAAAACACTATTGGAATCCGTAAAAATTGTATAAAAAACTATTTGGTTGCCATTTTTAAAAATATGTTGGACTGCGAGAATTATTGCGTACAGCTCAGCAGTAAACATTGAACAAGAGGATGGGAGTTTCCTTCCAATAACAATATCCCCCACCACAGCTGCACTTCCAACTCCTGCAGCCGATTTGGAGCCATCTGTAAAAACATGTTTCCCATGATGTTGAGCAGCATGATTTAAAAACTCACTCACTTTTCATTACCTACTAGGTAAGGTATTTTTCCCTCCTGCGAAATAAAAACATACTTTAACAGGTGGATTACACCAAGGGGGAGACTTGGGATATCCCACCTCTGCTATCTGTGCTGTTAACAAGCCTACTTCTCTAGCATCATTTTTCAGCTGTACTTCCAAAGGCTGGGCACTCTGGATCTGTTAGGAGCCCAATCTAAAGGCGCCCTAACATATTTATAGTTAGGATTGTTTCTCACCGGCCGCAAGGGACCTAGCTAAATACCTCAAACTCAACTCCTCTCTGCGAATGGAAAGGGGAGGTATGCCAGAATCCACATAGAGACTGTCAATGGGAGATGTTCTGTAAGCACCTGTGCAGATGCGAAGCCCAGCATTGTGAACAATATCAAGTTTTCCAAGTAAAGTCTTTGCAGCTGACCCTATATTTGGCATGCATAGTCTAACTTGCTCAGACACAAAGATGTATAAATTCTAAGCAAAGTTGTTCTATCAGCACCCCAATTCAAAATGCGATACAACTTTCAGAATGTTCATGACTTCTTAACCCTGATAGATAGGTCATTTATATGGGGACCAAATGTCATTTTCTTGTCGAAAATGACTCCAAGAAACTTGATATTATCCTCATAAGGCCAAATACAATCATTTAAGAAAGGGTGGGGATCTCTTCCCTTTTACGAGTACGAGTAAAGCGAATGGCTTTCGTCTTCTGAGGTGAAAACATGAATCCACGAGAATTTGCCCATGCGGATGCAGCATTTATTGCAATTTGAAGATTTTGGCATGCTTGTAGTGCAAGATGATCCACTACAGTAAATTGCAAAGTCATCGACAAATAGTGATCCTTGTATGCCAGGAGGTATGTGACTCATGAGACTATTAATAGCCACAGCAAATAAGGTCACTCAATACGCTGCCTTGGGGACACCTTCTTCTTGCATGTAGGATGAAGATAGTTCTGACCCTACTCTCACTTTAATTGAGCGGTTTGATAAAAATTCTTCAATAAAAGAGAACATATGTCCTCCTATACCCCACGAGGCCAATTGCTTTAAAATACCACCCCTCCAGGTCGTGTCATATGCTTTTTCGAGGTCAAAAAAGACACCCACCACCTGGTTTTTGGTTAGAAAAGGCATTTGAAATTTCCTTGATAACATCAGCAAAGGGTCTAGAGTACTTCGGTTCTTCCTCAAAACCAAACTGCCTGTTAGATAAAAGATTTTTTGATTCTAGATACCACACAAGTCTGTTGTTGATCATTCTCTCAAATAATTTGCATATGCAACTGGTCAAGGATATTGGGCCCTTATAACTAGATGGCAGTTCTGGGTCTTTACCAGACTTGTGGCCTGGAATTACAATTGATGTATGCCAGGAATCAGGAGATGTATGGGAAGCCCATAGTCCATTAAAGGTTTCTAATAAAAATTCCTTGGTATCCACTGGAAGATGTGATATCATTTCATACCGGATGCCATCCTCACCTGGGGCATTTAGAAGAGCTAGAGATAGCATTTTGCATCTCCTCCATACTAAAAGGCAGGTTAAAAGCTTCAGTATTTGAAGAAGCAGGAGGAACAACAGATGTTGATGCTCTAATTTGTTGAAATGCTGGGGAATAGTTGTCAGCACTTGATACATGGGCAAAGTGCTTTGCAAGAACCTCTGCTACATCGGGTTGGGGTCAGAGATATATCTATTATTTTCCCTTATATTGGTAGAGGCTTAGGGACGAATTTGCCTTGAAGTTTTCTAATCTTGTCCCATATTTCCTTTGAAGGAGTTTGGTATTAATATTAGATATATATTTCTTCCAAGATGCTCTCTTTGCTTTTTTAAAAGTTCTTTGTTTTTTGTGGCACAGGCTCTGAGGTACGCTATTCTATCTGCTACATAGTTTTGTTCTCAAGTATCTTCTGGAAGAATCAAGTTCGGGTCACTTTTCTTGCGTTGGCACATTCTTTACTCCACCAAGGAACTACAGGGCGATTGAGGTAAACCGCATGTTTTAGGTATAAACTTGCTAGCATTATCATCAATAATATTTTCAAGATGTGATAGGCATGCACTTGAGATTGTAATCATCATATCTCTTTTCATGTGTGAACACTTTTCATAAGCTGCCCAGTCTGCCTCGTCTATCTTCCATTTTGGTGGACACTGAGAAGGAAGATTATGGACATATTTTAACATTATTGGCCAATGGTCACTGCCATGTAGGTGTTCATTTACTGACCAAAGGTAGTCCAATCGAATGGATGAGGAACAGATTGACAAATCAATGGCTGATGTAGTTGTGGAATACATCATACCTAGTTGGAGAACCATCATTCATTAGTATTACATCATTGTTGTCGATTAATTCTTCAACAAGATTACCCCATCTATCGCATACATTTCCACCCCATAAAGTATGCTTTGCATTAAAATCACCCATCAAAATAAAAGGGGCAGGAAGCTGATTGATCAGGTCTTGGAGGTCAGAAAGGCTAAGCCTTCTTGGATTCCCAGCATGATCTAAGAGGAAAAGTTCTAAAGATGGTTCAATATATAGCGAGCATAAAAGTAATTTTTTTTCCGATATGAGTTCTAACTGCACATGCCTGTAGTGGTGTATTGAGTGGGATTGTTTCAAATTTTACAGATTTGTTGAATAATAAAACCTGTACCACCTTGAGCTCTTGCACCTTGCCAAGGAGGGGGGATCTACAAAAATGATAATTGAGTCCAGGATTAAATGGTTTGTCACTGATCTTGGTTTCCTGTAGACAAATTACCTTCGTGTCCAAGTCCCTGGTTAAAGTTTTTATTTGCTCAATGCTAGTACTTAGACCTCTGCAATTCCACTGGATAATAGACATTATCTTTTGTTAGTTATTTTTCTTTGTCTCATTTGTCTTTTGGGACTTTTCAGATGAAGCCATGTAAGGCCTGGAGATGGAAGGCTTTACTAGGCCACCGCTCTTCTTTTCTTTCTTTCTGTGATCTTTATACAAGTCAACCTTGGGATCATGAGCAGTAGGGCACTTACCTGATTTGGATGAAGGTGAGGAGGATGGGACCTTTTCCTCTTTGGAAGATCTTGTTTTCTAATCTCCATCAAATCAGGTAGAGATTCTGCCTGAGACAATACATTTGAGGTGGTGGAAGCCACATTGGCTTCCTTGGAGGATTGTGCTAGAACTTCAACAGTTCGAGCACTTGGCCCAGAAGGCTGGGCTACTACCTCTAGGAGAGATGCTCCTATCAGTGACACTACTTTTGGTGTGGTGGAAACCATCTTGACCTCTCTGGAGGTTTGTGCTCTGGCTTTTATAAGCTGAGCACTTGACCCAGATGGCTGGGCTACTACCACTAAGGGTGAGATGCACCTGACGGCCAGGTGCTACCACTGGTCCCCCTGTGGTAGTAAGGGTAGTGGATTATAATCTTTTGGTGGCATCTTAACCGCTTGAGCAAAATTAAGTTGTCGATCGAGTAAATGCTTTGCATAACCTACACTAATATGTTCAGCATTTGCTTTCAAGATGGCAGCTTCTTCTTTCTTGTATTCTCTACAAATTTTATCATTTGATTTATGATGATCTTTACAGTTTGCACAGGTTGTATCTCTGTTGCATTGGCCATGTTCTAACGAAGAACAGTTAAATACAGATCTTCGTATTATTGCAGTACCGGGAAGGGTGACCGTACTTGAAACAATTAAAGCATTGTAAAGGCCTAGGTTTATATTCTCGAACACTACTTTTTCATTCTCAATAATTATATATCTGGTATGACAGGGGTTTCAAATGTTAAAACTACCATGCTTGTTTAGGGATCTTACTTACTTTCCAAACATTATCAGGGCACATGTCCAGAATTTCTGGTTCTGAAAATTCATATAGATCTTTATCAAAAACTACTCCTCTACCATAGCTGAAGCTCATGTGTTGGGTTTAATAATCCTTAATATGGATCAATTTCTGCAATCTTCATGCCACAAAGCATGTGAGCTTGAGTATCTGATTTTGCATTAATCAAAACAGATTGCTTACCGTATCTACTAATATCCTTACTTTTAATTAAACCAACTTTTTTTTGTATAAATTTACTCATCTTATAATAGTTATAATTTTCTATCTTCCCAGTTGCAATTATCCATGTTGGGGCTTGGGGGTTCTTACTTCTGGAAGTCCATGCTCTATTTCTTTTTCCAACCATTCTTCTGGTTTATATACCTCTAGGTGTCTTGGTGCTTTATCACATAGAGCCCCAGAAATCAAACAATTGTCAATTCTTATGCTCTCTAAATTTTTATTTGCTTCTAAAGCAATCTCAAAACTTGAAAATGATACCCAAACTTCCCAAAATCCTTTATACAATTAAGCTCCATTAAATTTCTTTGATTGCCCCAAAACTACAGAAGGCTTCATGAATTATGTCATAGCTACAACCAATTGGTATGTTTTTTTAAGTGGAGAATTTTCAGATTTTTTTGTTGTATCTGGTAATGAGCCAGAACCAGAGAGTAAAGTATTACTGTTACTACTAGAATTATTTTCCACCAGTGCCGATAAATTGTCTTTAACAACATTGGTCAGAGAAGTATTGTTGGAGGAATCCTTTTTATTGCCGAGGTTGTCAACAGAGCTTTCCTTATTTAAACAAGCCGAAGTCGTCTCTAGTGTCATGGGGTCACATTTTCCGGGGGACTGAGTTCCAGAGTCATATTCCATTTTTCGTTTTTTTTTTTTTTTTTTTTTTTTTGAAATTACAGAGAACCAACTGCAAGCCATGGTAAAAACTGGGCCTCCTCTCAAAGACTTCCCCCTCACCAAAGACACACAGCAGAGACCAATTCCCATATGTCCACTCCTACCCTACCCCGAAGGGATGGCTCTAACATAACATGATTGGCTCAAGTGTAGCAGAACCCGCTTGATAGGACCGAGGGCATAGCTAGTATGCAATCATCCCCACTCATGTTATTTTAGAGGGCAATCCGGATAAATTGCCGAGAGTCCTACCGTGGAGACTATACCTCCCGGATTCCCGTAGGCAAGTCCCCACATGTAGTCCCGCCCCAATAAATATTGATGTGGAATCACATCAATATCCTCAAGGTCTAAACATAATTGAGCGGCGGACCAAACCGCTATAGTCCCTGCCATTTGGATCAAGGTAAAGCCTAAGTTCAGAGACCCAGCTCCTTCCCAACCTACACGAGGGTTTTAGTGAAGAGAAGGAGGACAGCTAGGGGAAGTAACAGAGCGAAAGAAAGTAAGAGATTGGAAGATGATCAAGTAAGAGAAAAATTGAGACATTTAGATTCAAACTAGGAGATAATTCTCCCAGTTCGAAAGCCCTCTTGCCCGCTACGCATTTTCAACCATAGGTTGGAAATGCGTAACT
Organism: Macrobrachium nipponense; assembly: GCF_015104395.2. NCBI lineage: Eukaryota > Metazoa > Arthropoda > Malacostraca > Decapoda > Palaemonidae > Macrobrachium > Macrobrachium nipponense. Next base: position 47,195,344 of record NC_087220.1, read on the forward strand.
CCGTCAAGGCAGTCTCAAATCAAGAGGGTGTCAGGTGATGGGTAAACCCAACCAACCTATTCCCAAGGCTCCTCTTAACCCAATTCCTGCAATTGGGGAACCCTTTGCAGAATTGGTAATTGATGTGGTAGGACCTCTGCCTAGGACGAAATCAGGGTTTACGCATCTCCTGACCATAATGGATAGAGCATCACGTTTTCCTGTGGCCTTTCCAATGAGGAAAGTAACCTCAAAAGCTGTCTTTGACAAATTAGTGGAATTTTTCTCCAGATATGGACTGCCTTGTAAAATTCAGTCAGATTGCGGCTCGAATTTTACAAGTAGGGTATTTAAGAGTAAGTGTGCTGAACTGGCCATTCAGCACATTACCAGTGTACCCTACCATCCTGAGAGTCAGGGGGTGGTGGAAAGATTTCACCAGACCCTTAAGTATATATTAAAAAAATATTGTTATGAGCAAGGAGAGGATTGGGATAAGGGGCTTCCCTTTGCTCTCTTTGCCATAAGGAATTTTCCCAATTCTTCTACCGGCGTTGCTCCCTTTGAATTAATATTTGGGCACAAGGTTCGAGGACCTTTGGAAATCTTCCATGAATTGCTTGAAGCAAATCAGAGAGGAGAGCGTATGGTGGGAGAAGTTGTTAGTGAACTTAAGTCCAAGTTAGCCGTAGCTTGGAAGTATGCCAAAGATAATTTGTCTGCTTCCCAAGCTACGATGAAAACCAAATTTGACCAGAAGTGTAAGGTACGATCATTTGAGTCAGGTGACTTAGTATTAGTTTTAAGTACAGACCTAGACAACTTCCTTGAACCAAGGTACAAGGGCCCCTGGAAGGTGTTGAGAAAGTTGTCTGAGGTCAATTATGAAGTTGAAGCCCCTGGAACTCGACGTAAATGTAAAATTTTCCACATAAACAGGTTGAAGTCTTACTCTTCTGATAGACGGGATCCTTTGGCCATTGTTTTTGAGCCAGTTATGAGTGTGATTGCACCTGTGGAGGAAAACTTAGAAGATGTTTTGGACCAGGTGCATTCAGATGCTCTAGGTAATAACTTACAAAATTTAGGTGTTTTAAAAGAAGGGTTAGAACATCTGGAGGCCCCTAAGAAACAAGATATATTAAGCTTAATTATGGAATTTTCTGACTTGTTTCAGGACTCTCCAGGAAGAACGAGGTTGCTCCAGCATGATGTGGATGTTGGGGACGCTTCTCCGGTTAAACAAAGCCCGTATCGCCTCAGTCCAGAGAAGCGTGCCATTGTGGAAGATGAAATTTAATACATGCTGGAGCACAATCTCATAAAACCATCAGTAAGCCCATGGAGTTCTCCTATAGTCTTGGTGAAGAAGCCTGATGGTAAATTTCATATGTGTGTTGACTATAGGAGGGTAAACTCGGTTACTAAAAATGATTCCTTTCCTCTTCCCCATATTGACGATTGTCTGGACCTGATAGGTCCTGCTAGGTTCATTACAAAATTGGATCTGTTAAAGGGGTATTGGCAGGTTCCCCTATCTGGCCGTGCCTGTGAAATTTCAGCATTTGTGACACCCTCAGGGCTTTACGAGTGCAAAGTAATGCCCTTTGGGATGAAGAACGCTGCCTGTACTTTCCAGCGTCTGATGAACAGAGTGATTTGTGGCCTGGAAGGTACAGAAATCTATATAGATGACTTGGTGGTACACAGCAACGACTGGCGGACCCACCTGGCAAGATTAAGAAAAGTTTTTGAGGCACTTAGGGCCGCCGGTCTTGTTGTGAATCTGGGTAAATGTGACTTTGGGAAAGCTAAAGTTAGTTATTTGGGTCACGAGATTGGCTTGAGTAAAGTTGCTCCTAAGCAAGCCAATCTCGAGGCCATAGTTGCTTTGAGGAGACCGTGTAATGTCAGAGAGGTTCGTAAAGTGCTGGGTATGTTGGGATATTACCGTAGGTTTGTCCGAAACTTCTCTGACCTTGCACAGCCTCTAACTAATTTATTGAAAAAAGGGCAGAAATTTATTTGGTCTTCTCGATGCGAAGAAGCATTTTTAAAACTTAAGATGTTACTCGTGTCTAATCCAATATTGGTTTCTCCCAATTTTCAGAAACCATTCATCATAGCCGTGGATGCCTGTGACGTGGGAATTGGGGGAGTCCTCTTTCAAAGGAGTGATGATGGTGAAGTACGCCCTGTATCTTACTACAGCCGTAAGTTACTGGAGGCGGAAAGAAAGTACTCCACCATTGAGAAGGAGGCTTTGGCATTGGTGCGGACATTGGTACATTTTAAACCATATGTAACTAACTTTTCGTTCCCCATAGAAATTTGGACCGACCACAATCCGTTGGTATTCATTGAACGTATGAAGGGATCAAACCAGAGGATTCTGTGTTGGGCCCTTCAGCTACAAGAGTTCAATTTAATTATAAAACGCATTAAAGGGGTGGATAATTGCATCCCGGATGCTCTCTCACGTGTCTAAGTTTTGGCCTCTCCCTGTTTCTTAGGACCCTCTCGGTACTCCTGGTTGCATGTGTTGAGGTTACATCCATGTCTTGAGGTATGTTTATATTTAGCTCGGGTAAACGGTTTGTGCTCTTGTAAATTGTTCCAGGACTTGGGTTGGTGTGGATAATTCTAGTTTTTTTTTCCCTCTTTGTATGCCTACTAAAATTTATTGTTGACAGGTATATTATTGAATTTCTGTCCAAATGTTTGGTGATGTATTTAAAACTTGCTATGTTCTTGTCCTTTTGTTTAGGTTTAAGATGTTTTTACCTTGTCATCGGTTTATGACTGTAGATACTATGTTTAAGACTCTATTTATTTATTTTTTTTTGGGGTTTAAGATATTTTATCTTATCAGTGGTTTGTAGTAGCTTTAGAATGTTCCCTTAATTTTATTTTTTTGTGGCCCTGCATTTTCTGATGTTTTGTCCAGCCTTGTGGCTTATCGTAAAAAAAAATTTGCATTTAGTGAATGAAAATTATTTTTCTTTGGGGAGGAAGGTGTCATGTTAAATTATTTCATTGTTTATAAATAAATTCGGCCTTCGGCAGGAGTAAATGCTAACTGCCCTTTTCATAAGAGTTCTGTGATAACCTTCGCCCCTCCGCCTTCGTTAATTAGTGAATGACCATTAACTCTTTTGTTTACCTTTTTTTTCCGAGTATTTGGTCTTTAGTGAGAGCCGTGGACGAGACTACTGCTGCCTGGAATGAACAGTTCGGACCCTACCTTGATCTCAGACATGGATCCTAATTTAGCAGCCGTTGATGGACGCCTTTTCTTTTTCCTCATAAGGAATTGTGCCTTTGGAGGATTGTTTCGCTGGTGTCTTTGAGCCACCCGCGGTAAATTGTTCACTTCTTTGGAATTGAATTGAATATAGGATTTAGGCATTAAGCCAAGCACTGGGGCATCAAAGGCCATTCAGCGCTATATAACAAAATTCATTCAATCATAATATCTGTATACTCACACCATTTAGTACCATTTTAACCTTTAATATCAATCGCAACACTTTCATACAATAAAATCTAGATGTGAATAAATAAGGATTAAAAGGGTAAATAATAAATAAATAAAATAATAAAATCAATTATAGCTATCAAATATAACCCAATACTTGTATAAATTTTCTCAAGTTCAGGGTATTACTTTTATTGTTTTCCCCCAGTATATCTCTCAAAGGTTTGTCCTGGAGTAAATGTGTCCTCCTCTGAAGATTAAAAACAGGACAATCAACTAAATATGCCTTAACATCCATTGTCACTTGACAGGTATTACAGTGAGGGGCCTGTCTCCCTTCCCCACTCTTCATTAAATATTCACTTCTTTGGATCACGGCCCACATATGCAGGGGTATTGTCACCTGCGATAGCCACCTCGCTTGTTACGTCCGGCAAGTGTATGTGTCACTTGCGACCTTTGCTTTGCGTCATTTTCCCCGCCTGAGGATCCCGCGGGAAGACGGTGCCGTCGTTCCGTCCCGGCACTGTTGGAGGTACTATAGCCGTGATCAAAGCGCGTCATCACATCTGCTACGCTGCTCGTCTGTGGACCGAGGGTCCGTTAGGAGGAACGTAGGGAGTCATTACCCAGGTAAAGTTACGATCTTTTGATTATCGTTATGGATACGCCCAGCCCGTTTACCTGGTGTTAATGATTCTCCCTCTGATGCTGATGAAAGCTCAACCCCTCTCTGTCGTCTAATCCATATATGGATAAGTACTGTTACAAGTTATCTCACGGATAGTTAATGCAGTGTGGAGATATATATATATATGTATCTATAAATTATGACTCTCAACATAATTCTTTTATGAGAATGTATTTAAGTATTCATGCATGTGGTTTAATGGGATAGGCGCATTTGTATGCAGCATCGTGTTATGTTTTATTTTGTTATTGGGTTTAGTCTTTAACATTTGTGTGTAGGCAGGTAATTTTAAGGTTTTCTGCCTTTTCATTTCTCCTGTCTTCCTTCTGCCTATCTGTTTAGTAATAGGATAATGGTTTGTTGATTTTTATGGGCCCGGCTTAATATATGAGCCATATTTTTGATACGTTTAGTTTTTCTATGTTAGGGTTTAGATTATTAGCTATAGGTCAACCTTGGGTATTTAGAGGACTCGCTATATTAATCCTCCAAGTTATTTTGTAGTCTGTTGGAGTTCATCTTAGTAGCTTTAGGTTACTCCTGATACCAGGTTGAATTTATTTAAGTGAAGTGTAATAAATGTTGTTAGATTTTTCCAGTGTTTTTGTTCTGTCTTCCCTCAATTCACCGAGTTACATAAATAATATACTGCCTACGACTCCTTTAAAAAATTAAAATCTAAAGAACCTGAACTACGGCCTACACAGGTCGTAACACATGAACACCCCATCTGGGTGGCATCATTAATTTTTCAATAGTGACATTATTGAGACACTGTTGTGATTATAATAATAAATGTGTTTAAATTTTTTGCTGCTCTATTCATTGTCCCCTGGAGGTTTGTTTTATATATTACTCCTGTTTTGAATAGATGGCATGGGTGACACCTAGTATAAATCATCTCCACCTCTTCACTCTAATGGGCAACTACTAATCTTTTTGGCAGATTCTTGGGATTTATATCCCCTATCTTCTCTATAGATAGCTCTCTGGATAATCTGGACATCATATCCGCGACAATTCTTTTCCCCGCTCTATGGTCCACTACAAAATCAAAATCAATCTAATTTTCCAACATTCTTGCAATCCTTTCATTCACATCTTTCATTCTTGAAGTGTGCATGGGGATTTGACACAGGCGCACACAGCCGTCTGTAAAAGCAATGAGTTTATATAAAAAATATAATGTTTTTGAAACCCAGTGTATTGCGGTTTTTTTCTAAATAATGGATTTGTTTCCTTTTCAGAGAGCATGTGGGACTGATGGAGTACTTCACAGAAACACGAAGAGAAAAAATGCAAGTTCTGTACAGTTTAATAGTAATTTTGAAAATCTGAACGATAAATTTGGAGAGATAGAACAGGAAATGGGCCCTTCCAGGGCCAAGAATTGTGACTCTTTCTCAAAAACGAAGAGGAATGTTGTTCAAGAGATAAAAATGGGTCTAGGAAGACCTAGGAAAAATGTTTATTTAAGGGAACAATTACACAAGATAATTGGATGAATGACATGTTTGGATTAATGAATGTTTTGTAAATGTTAAAATTAATTTTAACATGTGTTAATTGAGATTTAAGAAGTAGATAAGATTACATAATTGTTGCATTATAGTAAATAATTGTGAGGGAGTTTATTGTTTGAATGGTGGACTAGGAACAACAAGGTGAAATCTTTTTTGTATTATGTTTGAGGTAATATGAATGGTAAATTCTAGCAAGTGTATACCCTTACTGGACAGATAGGCTTTTTTCATCCTCAGTAATTGCATATAAGTACCCCAATTTGGATCATTTGAGTACTGTTATTTTGCTCACATTCATCTAGCCCAAACATCAGGCCTCTTACAGACTTCTGTAGAAAATAAGATATAATATATCTTATAAGTTTCTTATATACATTTTTTCCTTATTTAAAAAGATCTCTTCGTCATTGTTTAATTCTTTTAAGTACGTAGTCATTATTGGTAACGAAGCATTTGCGTGTTAACAATTAAGAGATTTAACTTCTCCACTAGTTTCGTCGTTTAACGACTGTTTAATCATTCAAGAACATCGAGTAAACAGAATGTTCTTCGAGGTTTATTGGTTAACATTCGGCAGTTGTTTCCCACCCACCAACAGCTCACCAGTCTCCTTACCACGGCTTGTGTTTAATTCTGGGAACTATTGAGAAAGTTTACGGAGACTTTGATATGGATCGTATTCTTTGCTAACATGGCAGGATAACAATTAAGTCTACATTTCTGAACCACGGAACGGCAGCGGGCGGCATGGTTCTCCGCCCTTTACCAGCTATTCCCAGTACTCTACAGCTCTGCTCGGCATGAAGTTCTATTATCGACGGGAAACTCTTCAGACACTTGAAGACGTTTGATTACTTTGAGGTTGGTCTGATTTTTTGTGGGCACACATCAATTGAGTTGTTGAAGCAATTTTTCTTGACTTCTATATGACTTATCTCTTAAATTAAATCTCATAACTCATATATATATATATATATATATATATAATATATATATATATATACAAATATATAGATATATATATATATATATATATATATATATATATATATATATATATATATATGTATTTTTACTACAATTCAATAAGAGATCTTTTTATACAACCTAGTGTATTGCATGACTGCATATTCTTATCAGGGGGCGGAATTAATCCATTAAGATTAATTTATCAGAAATTTTAGTTTCTAGGAGTTATGTGTCGGAATCTATTTGATAGGGTTGTCATATATACTATATATATATATATATATATATATATATATATATATATATATATACATATATGGTCTCGTTATATTTATGGTAGTACATTTTTTTGGATTGGTTGTGAGATATTCAAGACGAGGGGACATGGGGTCCAGTTCCATGGACACCCCATCTGGGTGGCATCATTAATTTTTCAATAGTGACATTATTGAGACATTGTTGTGATTATAATAATAAATGTGTTTAAATTTTTGCTGCTCTATTCATTATCTCCTGGAAGTTTATTTTATATATTACTCTTGTTTTGAATAACTTCTCTTTGGAGATTATTTATACTAGCTGGAATGGGTGACACCTAGTATAAATCATCTCCACCTCTTTACTCTAATGGGCAACTACTAATCTTTTTGGCAGATTCTTGGGATTTATATCCCCTATCTTCTCTATAGATAGCTCTCTGGATAATCTAGACATCATATCCGCGACATTTCTTTTCCCCGCTCTATGGTCCACTACAAAATCAAAAGCACTCTAATTTTCCAACATTCTTGCAATCCTTTCATTCATTTCTTTCATTCTTGAAGTCTGCATGGGGATTTGACACAGGCACACAGAGGCATCTGTAAAAGCAATGAGTTTATATAAAAAATATAATGTTTTTGAAACCCAGTGTATTGTGGTTTTTTTCTAAAGAATGGATTTGTTTCCTTTTCAGAGAGCATGTGGGACTGATGGAGTACTTCACAGAAACACGAAGAGAAAAATTGCAAGTTCTGTACAATTTAATAGTAATTTTGAAAATCTGAACGATAAATTAGGAGAGATAGAAAAGGAAATGGGCCCTTCCAGGGCCAAGAATTGTGACTCTTTCTCAAAAGGAAGAGGAATGTTGTTCAAGAAATAATAACGGGTCTAGGAAGACCTAGGAAAAATGTTTACTTAAGGGAACAATTGCACAAGATAATTGGAAGAATGACATGTTTGGATTAATGAATGCTTTGTAAATGTTAAATATAATTTTAACGTGTTAATTGTGATAAATATAATTTTAACGTGTTAATTGTGATTTAAGAAGTAGATAAGATTACATAATTGTTGCATTATAGTAAATAATTGTGAGGGAGTTTATTGTTTGAATGGTGGACTAGGAACAGCAAGGTGAAATCTTTCTTGATTATGTTTGAGGTAATATGAATGGTAAATTCTAGCAAGTGTATACCCTTACTGGACAGATAGGCTTTTTTCATCATCAGTAATTGCATATAAGTGTAATATATTACATTTTGTATACAGATAAATTCCACATCTGTAAATAAACCCATGACCCAAGGGGTCATTGGCGAATTAGGAGTGTAATCGAAATGCCATATCAGGACGTGAAACTAGACCATGCTATGCAATGCTTGCAGTAGCCTGGCTTGCATTTGCCTGAATAAACAATTAATGTGTCTTGTAAAACAGGTCACAACACCTTCCATGGGAAGCGGTTGACCTATTCACCTGTAGCGGAAACACATGACTTCCGAGCCGTATGGCTACATGTTCATTTTATTCTTGTTTTTCATTATAAACGCTGAGATAGCTAGTGTTACTCTATTGACGCGATCCACTTGTAGTGCAGTTCAACTTAGATTTCCCAACTGAGCGGTCATCCGACCAACCATTCCTATACTCCAGTGATGGAGCTAAGAAATAAAGTTGTTAATAAGTTAACTCAGTCCATTTGAGTTATCTCCCTTATTCTAAAGAAGAACCAAAATCTACTAGATATCACTCAGACGAGAAGGGGAAAAAGAACCACAATGCTTACGTATAACAGTCGTAAGAAAAGACATACAAACTGTCGCCGTCCTATACCATTGTAAGAGGTGGACAGCGGACAGTAAGAAATGGTAGCAGCCCTAAATCTACAGTTACAAAAGAACTATCTACGTCTTCCGAAGCAATGGAATCATCGAGAATCAGCTATATATCAGAAGTAAACTGAGGAAACAGGATCTTCAATCAACAGGCAACTGTAAACATCCTACGAATACGAAGAAATGTCCTTCATCGAGACGAATTCAAGCATCCAAATCAACGTTTAGTGAACGACTTTCATCACATATCTTCAAGAATCAAACCAGACAAGTGCAGCATCGGATCTTCAATGGGAAGTGAAACATTCATCAAATAAACAACGCACGACCAGAAGCCAAGGCGAAGAGATTGGGTCAAGCGCGGAGCAACGCGAGAGAGAGAGAGAGGCTGTGACGTCTTCACGACAACAACAGTCTTCCTGCAACGCAAGAGAGAGAGAGGCTGTGACGTCATCGAAACAACAGTCTTCCCGCATATATACTAAGCTAAGTACATCCTTTATCCATTCAGGTTTTATCAGTGAAGTGTTTTACATCAAGAGTCGATCGTCCATTATTCCTGGGGTGAGTTATACGTAATCTTAATCTTCCTTCACTACAGGAATCTGTCTTCAACTATGAATTCTCGCCTGCAGAAATTTTTTTTCTCTTTGTTGCTAATTCCTTTTTCTTCCAGAAGTTCTCCGGAAATATCTTTATCATATTATCTGTCTTTAATATTATCATTTTGGGGGACTTTATTAAAATCTGCAACACAAGGACTTTATTAAAATCTGCAACACATCTTTATTTTATATTGCATATGCGTTTACGCAGTGGACGTGTGTACTCGTATAGATACTTTGATAGGATCGCAAGGAATTGTAGTGATAAGAAAAAAGTAAAAGTTAACATGGCAACCACTGTGGCTGGCTCTTCCGCACCTGGTAACCCCAATCCCATGGTTACTCTAGTGAGTGCTAGGTCAGCTATAGTACCTTTTCAAGGTCGGGTCAATGGGTTCCTGCCTCAAAACGTCGAGTCATGGATCTCATCAGTAGATGCTCATTTAAACGCAAAATGCATCACAGACCCATCTGTACAATTACAGGAAGCTAAAAGCTTCATAGACTTTGCTAAAGGAGATGCTAGCGCATATCTTAGAGGAGTCTCTTTCCAAGAGGCGGTTACATGGGACGATTTCAAAGTTAGGCTACGTGCTATATATGGCGGTGAAGAAGCCTTAGATGTAGTTTTGGCTTTAAGGAACATCCATAATCAAGCCTCTATGACTCGGCTTAATGTTGTAGAACGGGCGGCAGTAATTGCCGACCGGCTAAATGAATATCAAGATAACTTACGTAACTCCACTTGGGTTACAAGAACCAATATCGCCGCGAAAGATTTCATACGGCTAATATATTTGACTTGCATGACAGTTATGTTGCCTGAAGCTTTAGTGTGGTGTTTTGACAAAAAACTAACGCCCGACAGTACGGAACTAGATGTGTATATACAGATCAAAAAGCACATGTCTAAGTGTACTGACCTCGATCCCTTGCTTACTCAGGTTTTTGCAAAAAATGAAAATAAGCCACAACAAGTAAACGTAGTTCATAATAATCAAGCTGCAGGGATAACTTGTTACAATTGCAAGCACCCAGGTCACATGATTTCAGACTGTAGGACACGTTTTTGTTCAATTCATAAGTTATGAATTGAACAAAAACGTGTGCAGGAAGTTGCAGACAAAGAGGGATATCCAAGAATCCAAAATGAGAAAATTTATACGCCAAGTGTTATTGGAGATGAAGCGTGATAGACATTACTTTATAATGCCAGAGACGTGCAGTTATTAATATATTTTTTTGAGCCGGCCAATGTTTTTTATATATATGAGCTGTTTTGTGTGGCCTGTGGCTAGGCAGGGGCTAGCAATTTTAGGTGGCCGAGCTCTGTCAGATGAAAGGGGCTATATTTAATAATATATTTAATATGCCATTGTGATGTGCTGTGACTTTTTTAGAATGTGCACATAGAGACAAGAGTCCGAAGCAATGACCTGGGAAAGCTGATAAATCATTCCTGGGATGGAGTGATATGAAGATGTTTGTTTAAGTAGGTCAATGTTCGTGAGTTCACGAGGTCTTGTTCAAGTGCCTTTGAAAACTGGTTGTGACCAGTTTTATTAAGTGTGAGTTTGTGTGTTCGTGTAAGAACTATGTCTATTCATAATGGCATGTTTAGCCGAGTAACTAGGGAGACAGCTACGGGGGAGCAAGGCAGAATGCTGGGATAGCTCTGTGAAAGTTTTAATTGTTTGTGTGTGGTTTTCCAGGCTGTAATGGGTATGTGTTGTATTACTTTAGCCAAAGGGATGGCTTGTCTGTTTGACATTTTGTAAAGATGTTCTGTTTAATCTTTGACTTTGTCTTTATAATTGTGTGTGCTTACGAGTATCTTCTCGTGTCTTTTAAACAGGCGGTTCTAGTGAGGGGGACAGAGGGTCCCGAATGGAGGGAACTATTATATTTTGGAGAAGAGATTTGGTGTGACTAATTACTGATTGAGACATTTAAATACTGGGGGGTTAACCGAATGTTATTTTGAATAAATATTACATTTTTTATAACTCCAACTCTAATTTGATGATCTGCTAGAATGGAGAGAGAGAGAGAGAGAGAGAGAGAGAGAGAGAGAGAGAGAGAGAGAGAGAGAGAGAGAGAGAGAGAGTGTAACTAATTTGCCTTAACGCTCAGGTTTAACGCATACCAAATGTTAAATACCCTTCGCTGGTAATAGGAGTCAGCGGATGGGTAACATATGTGAGCGTAAGTTATCCAAACGGTTAAGTAAAATAATCCCCAATAATAGTATCATCTCTCACTCTTTTGTGCTTAAAAACTCTCTCAATTAATTTTATTCTCAGATCAACAAAATCTCTCAAAGTCAGTTGCTTCGTCAAACCACGATTCATGCCGTGACAAGTTAACGTGTAATCTATCTGATCTTCAAATCATACACAGCCTCTGCTCTTCGTTTGATTTCCCTTCGTTAGCCTGACACTGAATTCAATCTTAACACAAAATGCATAGGCTATCATTGTTTCCCTAGTATATATATATAAAAAATCGACCTCATCACATCTCTCACCAGCAAGTGTTATTATACCTTTTGTGCAAACTCTGTCCTCATTATTGCAATTTTTTAAACATTTATCTAAAGGCTCATCTCCCAATAAACAATGCATTCTGTTAAGCAGGCTTTGTAAATGTTACGGCGTGTTAATTGAAAGTTTTCACGTTTCTGTCATTACTCCAGTCTAAACGTTCACTCGGAATCATTTATCCCAACACACGCACACACACACATTTGGTATTCTGTGAATGATGCCATTGTAATTAGAACGCCACCACATGACTGTGGCCTTTGGAGAGCACAGTGACAAAGACGAAGACAAAAACGAAGGGATCTCAGTGAAACGAAGCCATAAGAGTTGACTCCCTGCAGCAAGTAATCTAGTGTGAAATGGCATAGAGAGATTAATGATGTCACATATGTATTCATCTAACGTTTCCACTCTGGTAACGTTCCTTTTGTCAACTGAACAATACTTAAAAGTGAAATAAGAGTATATGGAGTACTAAATCATACAAGAAGCTTGATATTCTATCAACCATACTAAAATATATACTACAAACTTGTCATATCTTTTTGGAATTGTGTATACGTGTGCGCATATGTACACGGAACTGAATTTAATCTTATCAGTCTAAAAGCAACCTTGCCACGGATTTATGTAGGATGTACACAATCAAAAAGGCATTTAATGTCCCCCATTTATATTAATAGGTGCAGCTTTGTACTGGTGCTGCAGGGTCCTGGGACCATGGTTTGAATACCCTTCATGTGTGCCACAGGATGATGAGTGAATATTAATTTTAGAAACTGTAGCACTGTTCTCTATACAAGAAGAATTTGAAAGTCTTAACACCTTACTATACATTAAACTTTGAACCCTTATTGCCACGGAATTCTTCGTTATAAGATTTTCATGAAGTTCTACCATGTATATGTATTTGCTGTTTGTGGTGACTGCAATGCAAAGCACAGCGAGTGGATCACTTCAAATTCCACAGATCAGCCTGGCACGTCTCCTCTCGAGTGCTGTGTATCCTCTGATTTTGTCCAGCTGATTGAGGACTCCAAGCATGTTTCTGGTAATATCCACTACCAATCAATGTGCCATTGGGATGGACATGTCCGTCAATCAGTGTATTCCGAATTTCACCATAGGTTTGTTTGTTTGTTTGTACGGTACTTTTAAGTTGCATGGAACCAGTGGTTATTCAGCAACGGGACCAACGGCTTTACGCGACTTCCGAACCACACATTGAGAGTGAACGTCTATCACCAGAAATACACATTTCTAACCCATCAGTGGAATGCCCGAGAATCGAACTCATGGTCACCGAAGTGGCAAGCCAAGACCATACGATCACACAACTGAGGCGCTAATTCCACCAATGGAAAAAAGGTCCGGTTGAAAATCTAGAGCCAACTGGAATAAAATTATTTGGTCCACCGCAGACGAGGCTGAGTGATTCCTTCAAGTTCCCTCTTTAAAGAATTAGTGTAATTTCAACTATATAGTAAATCATATTCACAGCCAAGCGAGACTCAATGTGCTGAATTTGGTCGTCTGCCATGGTCAGCTCTTCGACATGTACCATCAATCCAAGGATGTTCATTTGTTAGTGGGGATCCTCATGTATTTTTTCGAGATAGGCTTGCCTACATTTGATTTTATATTTTCTGATTCAATTGGGTATGCTGAATAAAAAAAATAAAGGTTCCATTTTTTTTCACTATAGTGAAGTTAGCCATATTGAATTTTAACATGGCTGCCATTACACCTAGGAAGACTACCATATCTTAATCATTAAGGCAGCTACACACTTGATTTTCATGCCTAACTTTATGTTTTCAGATCCAATAATTACGATGGTAATGCTGTTTTCATACATTTATCTTTATTTTATTGAATTTCAGGGGAAACACCAATGGAAATATAGACTATCGGATTTTCTTTCGTATCTCGAAATGATCTATACATTTTTGTTACAATCAGTGTTCTCTACCATCATTATTAATTAAATAATAAAACTTAACAGTTTTTCTGCACAGGTTTAGCAAGAGTGACATCATGGATGCATGTGTAGTGTGCTGGGGTACAAGTTCTCTGAAACCGTTGTTCATCCATATCAAAGAAACGGTTGTACCTTCAAGAAGACAATCAGACTTAGGCAAAATAAAGTAATAGGGAATTAGCCGAGATGTTGCCAACATTATCTGAAGATAATCTAAAGAATGGAGTATGTTACCATTCAGCTTTTAGAAAACCTGCGACCTACAAGCAACACGTTAAAAGAGTTTATATTCGTACTAAAGCACCAACTAGTGTAACCAACCCCTAGCCAAGAAGAGCTCGTCCACCTAAGAAAGAGTGAAAGTTTAGTAATAAACAGATTAAAAAGACTAAAATCTATACCAGAATCAAAAGAGTGTATATTCAATCCACACAGATGTGTTGCTGATAGTGAAGAAGATTTAATCGAGGTAAAACTATTGATAGAATAAAGGAAGAAAAATGATGACTCAACAAGATCCCAATTGTCCAATCTTTTTGATCCAGGTGATGCAGCTGCTTTCGCTCTTCAGAGAGGACATGCAACCTAACAATAGCAAATAAATGTTAAATGTTCAAGGCGGAAAGGTGGTTAAAGGAACAGCGGACGCACAAGTATGCAGATATCTAATAAGTGAGTTCATGTCTGGGAATAACTCCTTGACCAAATGATATTCATGTTGTGTCATCATAAGAGGCAATTTAAAGAAATCATACACAAAAAAAAATCCTGAAGCTACATTTCTTAAGCCTTATTCTGAAATAAAGTGAGATAATAATTGCTTCATATGAATTAGAGGAAGCCGTTGAAGAATATTGTGATTCCGCATCGACAATGGAAAATTGTCTTAAAGTTGCAAATATATTGAAGCAGGAAATTTTGCAGACACGAAATTGGAAAATTAGCGGAACCAATTCACTACAGGATTATAAGAACCTTCCTCTGACAAGGATGTTTGCAGAAGGCCTATTGTGTGGGCCTCATTCCTTGTAACTAGAGGGATATAGTCAAGATGATGCACAGTCAGCAATGAACATGATTACTCAACTACCAGTTCACAATAGACTCTCTACTAGATGAATCGAGCACAAATCAGAGGAAAGCTTTAAACGATTCACCTAAACGCCATTATTGGTAATGCTTCCACTATCAACACACCAGAAAACTAGAGGCAAAGATAATATCTATTTGTTATCTGAAGTACATGTAGCAGGCAAGGTGATCAAGTTAAGGGAAGGAAGGAGTTTACTGTCAAGGTTTCTAATAATTCAAAACAGGCCAGAACTTAGTCTAAAAAAAAAAAAAAAAAAAGCCATTGGTCACTATGAGCTTTCAGTTTTACGTCACTCTTAAACAAGTATTCAAAATAGAACCAGGCATGAAGTTTTCTGATGAACTGACCAATGCATTCGTGTTCAGGATTGAGAGAAAACTAGAAAGTTATTCAGAAGAAAGTTATTTTTTGATAAATACTATGTTGAAAATTTACTAAAATGTAAAACAAGGTCAAAGAGAGTATTACAATCACAATTGAATATGATATTCACTAATATATAGCCTTAAAACACATATTAAAGATCATCTGTCTTCTAACAAGAACAAATCATCCCTGACGCGTGCAGGGGCGTCATTTAGCCCCCCCACCCCTACTTGTCCCCCTCACAGATTTATTCTGCAAAGGTGTTCTTAGAACAAAAGAAACAAGAGGACCTAATTGATGGGTAAACTGCTCTAAAAACCTTACCAGTTGCCTTTTTTGAGTAGCTAACTATCCTTAAAATTTTGTTTACAACTGCTAGTAATGAGAGTTTTTTTGTGTTAAAACATGCAAAGATGGATGGATGGATGTATGAGTTTTAGGGCAAAAGCCCAAGCACTGGGGCCAAAGAAGCCATTCAGCGCCGTAATGGAGATTAAATAAATTACAATATGAATGAGTTAATAAGTGTATGAAGAAAATGGTTCATATATAAATTACCATATGAGAAATGAATGAATTAATGAAGAAATAAATGAAGAAAATGCTTAATAAATAAATATATATATCTATGATGTGATAGCTAAAAAATAATTAAATGTTATTAAAAATATTTATAGACTTTAAAAAGGAGATGAGAGCAGAAATATCTGCTTCATCTCCCAAAATATCACAAAGGGATTTACCCCTAAGATATCTCTCTCTCTGGTTAAAATATCTGGGGCAAGCAACCAGAATGTGCTCCACTGTTAGCATCTCGCCACCGCAAGCACACACTGGGAGGCTGCCCCCTTCTAAAATAAACTGATGGGTCAAATAAGTGTGCCCAATCCTCAGTCTGCTTAAAACTATTTCTGTTCGCCTATCACACTGGAAAGACGAAGGCCACGGCAATATATTATTTCTAATATTTCTGTACTTTCTATTATTGGTAAAATGAGAAGTCCATCTTTCTTGCCATTTGCTTAAAATATAAGACCTAAAAGGACCTTTTAGATCTGTATGAGGCACTTTACTAAAGGCTGTTTCTGAGGAGACACTAGCAGCTTTCGCTTCCCTATCTGCCATCTCGTTTCCGCAAATCCCCACGTGAAGGGACCCAACAGAAAGAGGCAGATTTACGCAAATAATACAAAAGGAGGAGCGATTCCTGAACTTTTTGAACTAACGGATGGAAGCTATTGAATTTTTTAATAGCTTCTAAAGTGCTTTTCGAATCCGAGTAAATGACAAAATTAGTGTCGCTACTTTGAACAACTATATCCAAGGCAGAGACTATGGCTGTTAATTCTGCTGTGAATATGGATGCAAGTCAGGTAGTTTAGCTGATTATACTGTATCACCAAGGATAACTGCACAGCCAACACCACTACCTGACTTTGATCCATCCGTATATATTTTTGTCACATTAGTATGGACAGTTTCATGCTCCAAGAATTTTCCCCTAAACTCTTCCTCAGGACAGTCTTTTTTGTTAAATGCTTTTTTGCACAAGGATGCTTCTGGAATAAGCCATGGAGGATACACAGGATGTTTTACTTCCATGACTTTCTGGGATTTAAGATTATTACCCCTAACATCTTCATTTAGTTTAACTTGGAATGGTCTAGAGGCTCTTATACCAGAAAAGACCCGTGAGTCTCCTTCCCTTAGCACCTGGAAAGAGGGATTTTTGGGAGCACTTTTAATTCTAGCCATGTACCTTAATCCTAGTTCTTGCCTTCTCAAATCAAGGGGAAGTTGGTTAGTATCAACATATATGCTTTCAACAGGCGAAGTTCTAAAAGCCCCTGAGCATATTCTCAGCCCCATATTGTGTACAACATCTAGTTCCTTCAGCCTGGTTTGACAAGCTGAGGAATAAATCTGACAGCCATAGTCTAGCTTGGACCTACATAACGAGTCATATAGTCTCAGCAGGGATTTTTTATCAGCTCCCCAACTAAATCCAGAAACAACCTTTAAAATATTCAGAGATTGTTTAACCTTAATCTTTAAGGAGTTTATGTGGCTGGCCCATGTCAATTTCTGGTCAATGGTCATTCCCAAAAATTTCACTTCATTTGCATAAGGAATGAAAGATCCTTTTAAACCGAGTGTGGGAACCTCTTCCACACGCTGGCACCTAGTAAATCTTACAGAAACTGTTTTAGAGGAAGAGAATTTAAAACCATTCTCATCAGCCCACTTTGTAATGGCATTAACACACCTTTGCAGATGTTTGAATACTGACAAGGCATCATATCCTGTGCAGTATATTGCAAGGTCATCAACAAAAAGTGAGCATTTAACAGGTGATGATATTTGTTGGACTATACTGTTTATTGCCACTGAAAAAAGTGTTACGCTTAAAACGCTTCCTTGTGGAACACCCTCCTCCTGCACAAAAGGTTGGGAGAGAGTGTTGCCCACTCTAACCTTAAAGAATCTCTCTTGTTAAAAAGGAATATACAAATTTAATCATTCTTCCACATATGCCCATCTTGTGCAATTGTTTTATGATGCCAATTCTCCAAGTAGTGTCATATGCTTTCTCAAGGTCGAAAAATATGCCAATAGTCTGACATCGTTTGGCAAATCCTTGCTGGATTTGATTGGTCAGCCTCAGCAAGGGATCAAGGGTGGAACGATTTTTCCTGAAACCAAATTGAAATGGAGATATTAGTCCTTTTGTTTCCAGGTGCCAAACTAATCTGGTGTTTATCATTTTTTCCATCAGCTTACACACACAGCTGGTAAGAGCTATTAGGTCTATAGCTGGTGGCTTGGGAAGCGTCTTTATTAGGCTTTTTTATGGGAACAATTATGGATATTTTCCAGTCCTTGGGTAAAATTCCAGTTTCCCATATTTTGTTTATAATCTTGAGTAGATACTTCTTGGCATCTTCTGGGAGGTGTTTAAGCATTTCATATAAAACTGAATCACCCCCTGGAGCTGTTGATTCAGTTGAAGAGTGCCTCCCGAAATTCTCTTAAGGAAAATTTGTGATTGTATGGTTCAGATTTTCCAGATTCAAATTTCAGAGTCATTTCGGCATTCCAAATTCTTTGAAATTCTAGAGAATAATTGTCAGGACTAGAAACTCTAGAAAAGTGTTTTCCCAGCTCATTGGCAACTTCAGTGGGCTCTGTGATCAGTGTTTTATTGACCTTTAATGAGGGTAATGGTGACGCAACAAATTTTCCACTTAGTTTCCTGATTTTGCGCCACACCACTATCAATGGAGTTTGGGAATTTATTCCATTGATATAGTAAAGCCAACTTTCTCTTTTGGCTTTCTTGTAAAAGCGCCGCTGCTTGGCTAATGCACGATTATAGATTAATTTAGACTGAGGGGAGCCACTAGTTTTGTATCGTCGGTAGCACTTCCTAGTGACTTTCCTCCGAATACCACATGTCTTATTCCACCAGGGAACTGCAGGTCTACGAGGTTTACCTTTTGTCTTGGGAATTGAGCCCTCAGCACTCTTCAGAGTGGATTCAATGAAGTAGTCATAGGCATCCAGGTGAGAATGAAATGACTCAAACTTCCTATCTAGATTGACTCCTTTACTGAACTTGTCCCAGTCAGCATCTTCTACCTTCCACTTAGGTAATGTTTCAGATGGAGCATTTACAACATATTTCAGATGGATCGGGTAATGATTACTTCCATTCAAATCTTCATTAACAGACCAGTTAAAGTCAAGGTGGATATTTGTTGAGGAAATACTAAGGTCCAGTGCAGAGAGATGATTATTATGAATGCTGCGGAAGGTCATTGACCCATTATTATATAGGGCGACATCATTCGTGTCAATAAGGTCCTCGATTATTTTCCCTTTGCTGTCTAAACACCGACTTCCCCAAAGGGGGTTGTGGGCATTAAAATCTCCTAATAAGAGAAAAGGAGTGGGAAGTTGGTTAATCAAGGACTGAATATCTCCAATGTTAAAAGAAAGATCTGGTGGGAGGTATAATGAACAAACCGTTATCCTTTTGTCTAATATGACTGAGACAGCAACAGCTTGTAGAGTTGTGTTTAATCGTATTGTGGAGTGCTGCAGAGATTTATTAACAATAATTGCAGCACCTACATGGGCACGGTCACCAATTGGCGGAACAGAGTTAAAAATAGCATAATCAAGTCCAGGATTATAAGGAGAGTTACCTAACATAGTCTCCTGCAGGCATACAATCCCTGGATTGAATTCATGCATTAAAACTTTAAAGTCTTCTGTCCGGGCTCTGAGACCCTTACAGTTCCACTGAAGGACATCGAACGTGAATGTTAAGGTGGTAATGTACTACTTCCCACTCTTTGGAGGGGAAGTACTGATCCTAGGGTGGAGAGGGGAAGTACTGATCCTAGGGTGGAGAGGAAAATTCTCCTTAATAAGAGATTGTTTTCTTGATCCCTTTTCATCTTTATCAGAGATTAGGGTTCTTTGCCGACAAACAGCTTTCTGAATTCGAGGCTGATGCTCAGGATTTTTACTATGATTAGGTGCATCACTACTGCTATTAGTCTTGGGGCAGCAAGACTGATGAGAACTCGCATGTCTTTGAACTGGATCTGCTTTCGGAACTATCTTCCTTGGCGGAGAGATCTCTTCCAGAACACTGTACCCATTTGAAGTTTTTATGATAAACCTTTCATTATTCGGGGATGTGTTTTCTATGCTTCCTGGTGGGCGCAGCTTTAGTTTTATCATGTTTTCTTAGTAACTGTAATAATTGATGGATCCGAGCTAGATCTCTCTAGTTTGGACCACTCCTTTGGTTGCTTCTTGGTGATGATATTATTTGTGGACGTTTGCAAACTTTGCTTAGGGGCTGAATTTACATTTGTATCAACGTGAGAGGATAAATTGTCCATGCTTTTGGAAGAACAATTTTTAGTATTGGGCTTCAAAGCACTTGCTGACATAAGTTTCCGATTATTATTATTTCCTGTGCAAGGAGAAACAGGTTTCCGATGCTTACTGTTAAGATTCTATTACTGGTGGCCTCTCATTGCTAGAACTCTTCATCAACTTTATTACAGAAGCATAGGTAGAGTTGGCACACTTGTTAGCCCCCATTACCACACGCTTTGCTGCACTGATGCTGAGATGTTCATTATCAGCCACTGCCAACACATCTTGCTCAAACTTGTATCTGAGGCAAGTCCTACTGTTTGGAGAATGATCACCCTTGCACTGGAAACAATAACGGGCTGCTTCGCACTTGTCCAAATTGTCATGCTCAGCAGAGCACACAGAACATCTCTTATTGTTTCCACATGAGTCTTGAATGGGGTCATATTCGAAACATTTGCGACATTGTTTAGGGTTTCTTTTATATTTTTTGACTTGCATCCTCTCATGGCCAACATTGATGGTATCAGGCATGTAATTGGAGGAGTAAGTTAAAAGCATAGCTGCATCCCCTCCCAATTTTTTTACATGAGATACACAAGGAGGGCACCTTAGGAGAATCTCCTCCTCATTAAAAACATGCAAGTCTCTTGAATAAACTACCCCTTTCAGCGTGTTAAAGAATCTGTGCGATGTTATAGCCTCAATATTTCCACTTCTGGGTTTAAACTTTGATAATAAAATAGCTTGCGTCTCATTGCCTGCTTTTATGAGTAAGTTCTTTCCATATCGTTTCAGATTACCAATAGGAATAGAACCCACTTTGTTCTCAATACATTCTGCAGCTTTAATGAAATTTTTCCTTCCCTCTTTATAACTGGCAACATGCCATATAGGGGGAGGAAGCGTCCTGGTATATGTTGCTGGTCCACATTCTTCATTCTTAGGAACAAAATCGAATGGCTCATCATTCAAAATTCCTCACCGAAAACACCTTGGTGCTTAAACCGAGTCATTTAGAATGTGGCCATTTAAATTCGTTTGTGCCTCACTAGCTTCTTGGGGAGAGGAAAATCTAATGTATGCAGAAAAAGACTGCTTGTCTTTTTCTAGAAGCATCTTAATCCTCTCCACCTTACCAAACTGTTTTGCGACACTATGCAAGCACTCATAGTCTAACGAAAGGCTTGCATTAGTGCAATAAAGCACTCTATTGTTCATATCAAATCCACCAGTTTTAATAGCACCCTGGTGTCTTGGTGCATGGTTCTTTGTGATAGCCGAGCTCATATCCATGTCCATGCCTGAAGTTGTCGCCAGTGCCGTTAAGTCGTCAGATCCAGGGGAGGGCAAACATTGGTCGATATCCATAGATTCAAATATATTTTGTAGACTGCTTGGTTATATCAAGAAGGTATCGTGGGTCACAGTCCCAGGGTATTTCAAATTCCTCCCACCACCAATGACACAAGTGAGAGTCGACTCCCAATGGTCCACCCCATACCCTACCCTTACGGGATAGCCAATCCGCCTGCTGGGAGTTCTGCCCCCACTAATGGGGACCGACTCCCCACTCCAAACGTATTGGTGGGCTTCCGGACAAAAGCCAGGAGTCCCACCCCAAACACCAGCCCCCCCTGGATTCCGATGGGCTGATGTTTGGAGATGGTTCCGCCCTCAAGGTAGCAATGGGAGGGTCCCATCACTACCTCTTGGGTCCAAACCATATCAGGTGGCGACTCAACCACCACAACTCCCACAATTGGCTTCGAATGCAAACCCCTTCCAAAACTCGATCCCTTCTCAGACTCACCTAAGCAGTAAAATTGAACAAAAGTGGAAAATTCCACATAATTAATCCGAAATGCTAATAAAAAATATTACATGAAGGAGAAGGATGTAGTAAGAATGAAAAATTGCAGAAAGAAGGAAAAGTTCTGACTAATTTAGTTGGATCAGCAGCTGGGCCCCAAGGAAAAACATGCAAAGAACTACCTGTGAACAACAACTGGGGATGACCAGCTCTCTTGTTGTTGATGGCCACAGAATAATATGGTTAAGTCATTTGATTTGGAAGAGCTACTGAATGATTTTGCTCGCATGAGACACCATCAGTACCCATTGGTGTAATTCTATATAGGATTGATTGATTGATTATCATGGAATTTAGGACATAGCCCAAGCGCTGGGGCTTGCAAAGGTCACTCAGCACTGCAGTGTTATTTGATTGAATGAAATGGATTAAATGAATGAATACGTGAATCAATTAAAATCACTCACACAAACGACCAGTTAAAACTGCAATTAAAAACACCGAATGACACACAACAACTAAGACCAAGAACATTCTACATTACATAGCAAGTAAAACAGAACCATTCACTCTCATTCAAAACCACTTACACTGCAACTAAAAAATCCCTCAGCTGAAGTTAAAATTTAAAAAAAACACCTGACATGCATACATCCATTCAACACCATTTACACCTCAATTAAAAACAGCAAATAAAATTTTTAGATAATAATTAGGTACTTAAAATAATGACTATGAACAAAAGAAATTAATATAAAATAAAATCAATAAATTAAAATTTACCACACCACTGAAACTTCATAAAAAATCTTAATACATTTTAAAAATCTCACCAGTGCAGGAATATCTGCTCTGTCATCTAGAATATCAGCAAGAGATTTTCCATCAAGGTGGAATCTCTTCCTCTGTTCTCTATAATTTTCACAATGCACCAGGATGTGCTCCAATGATAAGGTAGCATCACACCTAACACACACTGGTGAACTGCCACCTTCTAACATAACTTTATGGGTTATCCAAGTGTGACAATTACGAAGTCGCCATAAACAATTTCGGTTCTCCTCCCTTTTTGAAAAGAAGATGACCATTTTTCTGTGCTTTTCCTTATCTTCTTATATTTCTTATTGTTGGCTGTGAGAGGGTAGGACCATCTCTCTTGCCACTTCCTCAAGATGTACGACCTGATGGGTCTCTTCATACCAACATGTGACACTTTGGTTACCTGATACAAATTACTCACAGCTGCTTCCTGTGCATATCTGTCTGCTTCCTCATTCCCCCCAAATTCCGACATGAGCTGGGATCCAGTAGAAACATACTGATTTCCTGCGACACGAAATCCAAAAGAGCCACTCCTAGGGCCTTTTGTACCAGAGGATGAATTGTATACAGCTGCTTTAATGAATCTAATGCACTTCTTGAGTCACTATATATATATATATATATATATATATATATATATATATATATATATATATATATAATTACAAAATTTTTCTTATTCGAGTTATGAATAATTTCTAAAGCTTTAACTATAGCTGACAACTCTGCAGTGTATATGGAAGTCGACTCAGGCAATTTTGCCACGTAAATTTCGTTCCCATGCACAACTGCACACCCAATTCCACATCAGACTTTGATACATCAGTGTAAATCTTCACTTGCCCATCATGTTTACTGTCATGCTCCAAAAAATTAGCTTTAACTCTTCCTCAGACTGTTGCTTTTTGTTTATTTTCTTAGAGCATAAGGAAATCTTGGGAATAAGCCACGGGGGTACAGAGGATCGTTTTACTTCTTCAACTTTTTGGCGCTGAATTACCATGTCATTCAAGCATTGCAACTGTCTTATTTGAAAAGGTTTGGAAGACCTTTCACCAAACATTCTCGAGTCACACTCCTCTAAAATTTTTCCTGTAGTGTTCTCTTGAGAGCTTTAAAGTTGCATGGTGTATCGCAACCCAAGCTCTTCTCTTCGCAGATCTAAAGGAAGTTCATGAGTCAATGTAGATACTCTCAACAGGAGATGTCCTGAAACCACCTGTACATACATATTCTTAATCCCATATTATAACTATGTCCAATTCTTTTACCCTGGACTTGCTGGCAGATGAATATACCTGACAGCCATAATCCAGTTTTGATTTACATAAGGAATCATACAACTTCATTAAACCTTTCTTATCAGCTCTCCAGTCGAATCCCGACACCACCTTTAAAATATTAAGGCATTTTTTAACCTTTGTTTTCAGAGAATCAATGTGACTACGCCACGTTAGGTTGCTGTCAAATATCATGCCCAAAAACTGTACTTCTCTTTTATAAGGAATAAGACAGTCCTTCAGTTTCAAATTAGGAATACTTTCATTACGGGTACATCTGGTGAACCGAACGGCCACAGTTTTAGATGAAGAAAATCGGAAACTATGTTCATCAGCCCATTTACTGATGACGTTTATTGTCTTTTGCAGGTAGTTACAAGCTGATACAGCGTCGTATGTGGTGACGTAGATGGCAAAGTCATTCACAAACAGTGAAGCCCTACCTGGAGCGGAAACAGATTTCACAATATTATCAATAGCAATGGAAAAGCACGTAACACTCAATACGCTGCCTTGTGACACCTTCTTCCATCTCATAACAAGAAAACTTTATTCCCCCCGACTCTCATTCTAATATATCGGTCCATAAAAAAAAAAAAGAAGTTGATAAAGTTTAACATATTATCCCGATTCCCATTTCATTGAGCTGTTTAACAATGCCAAATCGCCATGTTGTATCATAGGCTTTCTCCAGATCAAAAAATACCCCTACTGTTTGGCACTGATTGGAAAATCCCTGCTGAATCTGATTTGACAATCTCAGTAAAGGGTCCAAGGCAGAACGATTCTTCCTAAAGCCAAACTGAACAGAATAGAACAATCTCTCTTTCTCTAAATGTCACATTAGACGAGAGTTCACCATTTTCTCAAACAATTTACAAACACAGCATGTTAGTAAAACTGTTCTGTGATAGTGGGCTGATATGGATCTTTGTTTGGCTTAATGACTGGAACTACTATGGCTATCTTCCCAAGATGTGGGAATGATGCCTGTTTCCCAGATCTTATTGAGTATTTTCATTAGATATATTTTAGCATGTTCTGGAAGATTTTTAATCATGTTGTAAGTTATGTTATCTGCACCAGGGGCTGTTGACTCACAAGATGAGAGAGCCTCTCGTAGTTCCCTTAGTGAGAACGTAGCATTATATGCTTCATTGTTTTGAGAGTTAAATCTAATTGACACCTTGGCATTTCGAATCTTACTGAACTGTGGTGTGTAGTTTTTGGAGCTTGATATGTCAGCAAAATGCTCACCAAACCTTTCTGCCACATCAACTGGTTTTGAAATAAGGACATCATTGATTTTTAGAGTAGGAGCAGGTGATGGAACAAATTTCCCACTTAACTTTTTACTCTTATTTTCAAACTAATCTTTCTGGCATTTTAGAATTGATACCATTATTATAGTGAAGCAAAGATTCCTTTTTGGCTTTTCTAATATATTTTCGTTGTTTGGCTAAGGGCCGTTCTGAGGGATTTCCCTTAAATTGTCTATAGCATTTTCTCACTATTCTTTGCAGTCTACCACAGGATTGGTCCCACCAGGGAACTGCAGGCCTGCTTGGTTTACCCTTTGTTTTTGGGATATATTTCTCATCATTATCCAATGTAGACGAGGTCCATTAATCATATGCATCAAAGTGTGACTCAAATGACTAATTCCTGATGTAATTAAAAGCTTCCTTCATCTTCATCCAATCTGCTTCATTCTCCTTCCACTTTATAGGAGATTCAGAAGGTATGTTTCTAGCATACTTTAAATGTATGGGAAAGTGATCACTTCCGTGCAAAAATTCATCTACAGACCAGTTGAAGTCCAAGTGGACTGCAGGTGAACAAATAATTAAATCTATAGCTGAAAAGACATTGGTGTAGATGTTATGAAACGTCATTGAACCATCATTGTAAAGAGAAAGATCATTATTTAGGATAAAATCATCGATGGTTCTACCTACGGCATTCAAGGTATCACCTCCCCATAGACTATTATGGTCATTAAAATCTCCCAGTAGTAAGAAAGAAGGAGGTAGTTGATTAGCTAGTGCATGAATGTCATTCAAAGTAATCTCTGACCTAGGTGGGAGGTAAACAGAGCAAATAGTAATCTCTTTTTCAAAGCATGCTTGAATGGCAACTGCTTGTAGGTTTGTGTTCAAAGGAAGACTTGTATGTTGCACAGACTTCTTAACAATAATTGCAACCCCCCCATGAGCTCGATCACCATCTCTTGGGTTCATCTCATACATTTTATAATTTAATCCTGGATTGTATAATGAGTTGCCTAACTTAGTTTCTTGAAGGCAAACTACATCTGGACCATGATGGTTCAATAATAATTTTAACTCTTCAGAACGAGTCTTAAGGCCTTTGAAATTCCATTGCTAGATATTAAATTGGAATCTTAACTGTGATTCTTGTGCCCAGCCAAGTCTTTATTTAGCTGGGTTTTCAAAGTAACAGCTGAATGTTCTTGGATTTGAAAGTCTCTTAAGTCTGGTGCCTGGGAGGCTTATTTTTATTGGATGATTGAGAGTTTGAACATTTTTCCTGCATATACTGTTTGTTCAGTTCGAGACTAGATTTATCTAAATTTTTAACTATAATTAAAGAGTCAGCATGTTTTCCCTCCACTTCAGAAGTAGCTGTTTCTGCATATGATTGAGGGGATTGGTAGTGTTCGGTCATACTTAAATTTGAGCAGGACTGAGACATCTTTTCCATTGGCTGTGAGGTTGATAATGGCTTAAAGGGGTTATCTGGTGCATTGAATCTGTTGGAGATTTGAGTTTTAAACTCTATAGGAGAGGATGTTCTACATTTCTTTGACTTTGGGAGTAACTTAAAACTGTCATAAGATTTCTTAAGATTTCCTTTAGATTTTATTCTCTCTTTGGGCTTAACAGTTGAGCTCAACTCTGAGACAGCATTTGCTTGCAGGTCAGGGAGAAGTTCATCAATCACAGCTTGTACCACTTTAGTTGGAAGTTCATTACATACCAGAGAAATTTAAATATCCTGAGAGGGTGTGTTATTTTTAATGATGGGTTTACCACGCTAATGGAATGCATTATTTCCGTTAACAGTGGAAGCAAATGACGCTCCAGCACTTTTGTTAGCACCTCGAACCAAGCGTCTGGCTTCTCCAATGCTGATAGTTATTATGAGCAAGCGTCTGCTTCTCTTATGCTGATAAAGTTATTATGAGCAGTGTTAACTTCTTGTTGGAAAATATATTGAAGACAGCCTCTCCAATTGGGAGAATGATTGCCAGCACAGTGGAGACAATATTTATCAGCTTTAAAGTTGTCCTTTACATGTTCACCAGAGCACACAAAGCACTTTCCTGGTTTTGAACGTGAGTTTGATACATGGCCATATTCAAAGCATTTATAACACTGGGTTGGCAGATATTTAAATGGCTTAACACAAACCCAAGAGTGGTCTATATCAATATATTCCGGTAAGTAAGAGCAGGTGAAAGTCAATTCAATGGCATGCCGAGTGCCTTTCAATTTTCTCATTTTGATGACATATTCAGGACACATATTTAATATTTCCTAATCTTCAAACTCATATAGATCTCTCCTATAAACTATACCCCGTTTAATGTTAAATGATCGATGAGGAGATACATTTAAAATATTACCATCTTCAGTTGGTTGGAATTTTGAAAGCATCTTAATTTGAATATCGTTATTTGCTTTGATCAAAACTCCTTACCATATCTTTTAATATTACCTTTAGGAATGGCACCAATCATCCTCTGTAGATATTTGCATGCTGATGAAAAGTTTTCTTTGCCCTGTATGTAGTTTGCAACATGCCAAATCAATTTTGGGTCACCTTTGCCAGGTGTTTTTGGCTATCAACTTCAAATTTGCTGGGTACATAGTCTGTCTCATCCTCTTCCAAATTGTTTATATTAAACAACTTTGCATGGCAAACTGAACCAAAGACATTTTTACCATGAAGATTCTCTAGAACTTTGGAGGCGTATTCAGCTTTGCAAAAAGTTATGTAACTTTCATAAGAGATGGGACTTTTGACAATTCGTAATTTTATTCTATCTACCTTGGCAAACTGTTTCATGTGATTATGTATTCAAAATCGACTTGATCACTTATGTTACTACAAAACACAACTCGTAGATTTTCATTTACATCACCAGTATTTACACCCTGGTGTCCCGGTGTTTGGTCAAGTGGAGAGCCTAATGCAGAATCCTTAATCATGCGAGTCATCAACAGACTATGGTATGAACATTCATCCAGGTTGGCCCCATACCCACCATGGAACCACAATTAGAGGGTAATATAGCACCCTAGGAGTCCCCCAGTGCCTTGAGGGTTGTCAGTCTGTCGAGATCAGACCCAGCACTGAGTGCAGAGTTTAACATAAAAGTTTCCCCTCGCTCGGACACGTCAGGTACTCCAGTTCTAAGGGTGAGGAGGAATACCTTCCAACCCCGCCCTCCATCAAATCAGAAGGGCTGTCAAAGTTTGGCAAAGTCCATTCCAAAAGTCGTCGACAAAAGCAGTCCAAAAAACAGAGTCAAAATTTAGGGTTGGACAGAAGGATTCAAGAAAGAAAGAAAAAAAAACGTAGAGAAAGTAGGAGAGAAGGATTAAAAGTGAGAGAGAAAGGGTTGTAGGATGTTACAAGACCCGGGCCACCTATGGGAGTGCAATTACACTCCCACAGAAGCCATGGTCCCTTATCCCCTCACCACTGGAAGGAGTCCTACTCGAGGGGATTCTATAGGGGAATGTAATGAAAAAATCATATATTATTCTATTTTGATT
Organism: Macrobrachium nipponense; assembly: GCF_015104395.2. Lineage (NCBI taxonomy): Eukaryota > Metazoa > Arthropoda > Malacostraca > Decapoda > Palaemonidae > Macrobrachium > Macrobrachium nipponense. The sequence continues at coordinate 47,224,287 of NC_087220.1, forward strand.
TTGGTACTCAAATTATAAATATTACTTTTAGATTATTTTATTTTTATGGTACTCAAATTATCACCATTTCTTTTTATTTCATAATAATATAAATTTTATTTTCATTATAGTACTCGAATTATCAACATTATTTCTTTTTACTTTATTTCATAATCATAATATAAATTCCATTACACTAATGATGCAGTTGTTTCAAAATTTTAATTAATGCCCGGCATTGCCAGCTGAAGGCACTATAATTTGATTTTTTAAAGTATATTTTCACTAAAAAGTAAAAAAAATAAAGTCGTTTTCTTTTTAAATGTGCAAACATAAATATATGAAATTTCTCTAAAAAAATAAATAAATAAATAAGCTGATTAGGCTCACTTTGGTCGCCAAACCCTCTTCCCCCCCCCCCCCCCCCCCCCCCAAAAAAAAAAACCTGAAATGACGTCCCTGGATGCGTGAGTTTGAGTTTGGAGAAACACTAATTACTAAATACAAGGGTAGTAGCAAGATTGGTTGTTGTTGTTGTTGTTATGGGAACTGTGCTAGTTATTGATTGATTGATTGTGTTAATATCTGGCGTACAACAACTGTGGCTAGTGTCAATGAGGGTTTTCAGTTGTGTAAATCTGTAAAAGACTAACCACGAGATAGCAGACACAGCAATACGACTATACTTGATTGCTTCCCTCTGTGATACGACACATCCTATATTCATTCCCCTCACACTGATCTACTATATTGTTAGAGTAATAGGAACATTAAAATGCCGGGGTCTGCTGGGTATACACAACTTCTCAAGTGCCGACTGGGGTGGCAAATTTGCTGGTATTAGAAAACAAAGGTGGATTCAGACATATCTGGGGTTACCTGAAGATGACCCAGTCATATACTTTTTTGCCAGCCTTGGTACCGATTGCAATATCAAATGAGTTAATAGATGGTAATATTGCCCAAACAAGTAAGTACAGCAGGTGAAGAAATGTCTTTGTGTCCTATACACAAAAGACACAGGTGACACTCCTGACACAAGATGGGAACTCTTCAGCTCAAAGAACAGAGAAAAAGGACAATTGCCAACAAGAGCAGCAGTACTCCCCACATCCAAAGGGCTAATTACATATGTTCCCAAGATACATCTTACATTCAAGCTAAGCAAACGATTCATTCGAGAAAATTCAGGATGGCAAAAGACAAATGAATCATTCCAGCCAACAATGTCTTTAAATCTTCCAGCTATACTGGAGTTAGAAAATCCTCGATGTTAAAAAATTTGCACTAAAAGCAACTGCTCTTGCCAGAAAAACAATCTTGTGTGCACAACTCATACATAGTTTTTAGTTTACTATTAAAAAACAATGAGAAAAATATATATTATCTTTATTATCGTTACTAGAAAATTCAAAGGATGTTCTCCAAAAATTAATGTACATTGTTGACTTGCCTATGTGTAAAATTGAGAAATTTTATTTCTAATGGAATTATTAAAAGCTGCCATAAATAAGATAAAAAAAATTATATCTATATAAAACTACACTATATTTTTATAAAATCCACATGTCTTTAAAAATTTAAAATTTCAGATATAGTTTTACCATCCAGATGGTACATCCGCCTCTCATTCACATATCTGGTGCAGTGAACCAGAATGTCCTCAACTGTCAAACCTTATCACAGTGAACACACTGGAGCACAGCCGCCATCAAGAAGAAAACTGAGTGTCAGTCGGCAGTGACCAATCATCAACCTTGTTAAAATAACTTCAGTCCTCCTGTCTCTTTGATAGGATGCTTGCCAAAATCCCATTTGAGGGCTAATAGTTCTCAACTTCTTAATATTAGCAAGAAAGGGAGATGACCATCGCTCCTGCCACTTGCTTAGTATATAGTTACGAATAGATTTTCATATCTAAGTCGGGCACTCTATTTGTCTCAATTGCTCATTGGGTGCAAGCATTCTTTGCTTCTCTGTCTGCTTCTTCATTCCCTGGGATCCCAACATGACCAGGAATCCAATAAAATCATAATGTTTTATGCCTACACGAAATGTGAAACAGCCGCGCCTGAGCATTCTGTACTAAAGGATGGGAAGAATTATAATTGTTCAGGCTTTCCAGAGCACTTTTACAGTCTGAGTATATGACACATGACTTCTTATTTAAATGATATGCTATATCTAGGGCTTTTACAATGGCGGATAATTCAGCTGTATATACTGAAGCATCAGGAGGCAGCTTTGCAACATCACAAAAAATATCAGTGACCACAGCCAAACCTACTCCCTCATTTGAATATGAACCATCTGTATAAGTTTTATAGTCGTTATTATGAACATCATTTTCTAAAAACAGTTGCTTTGTTACTTTGCTAAGGCTGTTCTTTTCCACTATATTTTTCTTGCACAATTCAGCTTTTGGTATAAGCAAAGGTGGAATTTTGAAGGGGCCAATTCATGACCATTCCGAGTCTATATAGAATTGTCATTTACAGAATGGAACAGAAGATCTTGGCTTCAATTTGCTAGCATCAAGTTGATGAATAACCTTATTTGATGGATTGCTAGCATTACTTTTAATCCTCAACAAGTATTGGAGGCCTAACTCCTCATGTCTTAAATCAAGTGGAAGTTGGTGCATGTCCACATAGAGACACTCGATAGCCCCCAGAGAAAATATGTAAGCCCATATTTTGGACTACTCAAGTTCGTTCGATAGCCCCCAGAGAAAATATGTAAGCCCATATTTTGGACTACTCAAGTTCGTTCGATAGCCCCCAGAGAAAAATATGTAAAGCCCATATTTTGGACTACTCAAGTTGTGGAATTGAATTTATAAAATTTTGTGGCCATTTGCCACGCGCCGGAGCCAAAGGCCATTCAGCGCATATATATCAACAAGATATATTTACTAAAAAAGGTATACATAATTAATCCAAATTATTAAAATAAACTTCATATTAAAATACTCAATTAAATATCATAAAACAAATGGATTTCCTTAAGAAATTTAAAAATCTCTTCTATGGGAGCACCTTCTCCTAAAATATCTGACAAAGGTTTGTTGGTGAAACCAAACCGACGTCTATGATTAAAATAAAGAGGACAGTCAACAAATATATGCCTCACTGTAATGCCAACATTACAATTGGAGCATTGAGGAACCTGCCTCTCCTGCTCCACAGTTAAAAGATACCGGTGAGTTAAAAAAGTATGCCCCTATACGCAGGCGTGTTAAAACTATACTAGATGGAATTCTATCCATCCCAACAGAAGGTGACCAGGGATGAACAGAAGGTCTGATCGATTTCAGCTTTAAATTACTATTCAAGTTGGACCAGTGATTCTGCCACTTAGTCCTACAAAATGATTAATAAAAAGTTTAAATCTTCACAGGGAACCCTCACAGAGTGGGAAGCCCGGGAGGAAGCTGCCTGCTTAGCGGCTGTATCAGCCAGCTCGTTACCACGAATTCCACATGCGAGGGAACCCAACAAAACTTCACACCGATGCGTTTTCGAGAATGCAGGAGGACCAGCCAATCCTGCACCTCTTGGACGAGTTGATTAGATGGCGTCAACTTAACTTGGAGTGCAGCTAGGGAACTCTGGGAATCACAATAAATAATATAAGAGTCCCCAGTGCTACCTGTACTAAAAATAAATTTTCAAAACACTAAAAATAGCAAAAATCTCTGCATTAAAAATTGAGAATTTAATAGGGAGGCTTTTTGTAATTGTTCTCTCACCCACGATGACAGAACATCCAACTCCATTTGCTGATTTTGATCCATCTGTATATACAGCAATCGAGTTACTATGCTCAGAAACATGGGCCAAGAAGCTACTTTTAAGCTGAACACTTGAACTGATCTTTTTGTTGTCTCTAACTTGGCAAATATCTAAAGGAGGCCTACACCAAGGAGGAATTTAGAAAATGTAGTTTCCATAACCAGTGGAGGAATAAGGCCTACCTCTCTCGCACTTATGTTTAATCTAACTTCAAGGGGCTTAGGCAATGTAGGTTTAGTTGGTGCTCTGTCAACAGGATGTTTTATATACTTAAAATTGGATAGATTGAGAGGTTAGTGCTCTGACAAATATCGGAGACCTTGTTCCTCCTCCGAATGAAAAGAGGAAGAAAACCAGAGTCTACATAAAGGCTCTAAACAGGACGTTTTAAAAGCACCTGTACAAATACGCAATGCCATATTGTGTACTACATCCAGCTTACCTAACAAGGTCTTACATGCAGAGCCATAAACCCTGAGATCCATAATCAATCTTACTCAAGCATAGTGCCTGATAAATTCTTAATAAAGTAGTACGGTCTGCTCCAAAATTCAGGTTACTAACAACTTTAAGAATATTGCACCGCTGTTTAACATTTACTACAGTCTCATTTATATGTTCAGCAAAGTCAATTTTTTGTCAAAAATAATTCCTAAATATTTGACTTTATCTTCATAAAGCAAGATAGAACCTTCTAAAAATAAGGTTGGAATCTCTTCCCTTCTTCGTGTTCTGCAAAAAACGTATAGCTTTAGTTTTTTCTGCAGAAAATTTGAAACCTTTACTATTAGCCCAGGAAGTAGCAGCATTAATTGCAAACTGAATTTTAGTACAAGCTTCAACTGCAGTAGCTCTACTACAGACGATAACAATAGTCGTCTCCGCGAATGCTTGACCAGTTACTCCAACAGGGAGATGTTCAAGTAAACCATTAATGGCATATAAAAAAGGTTGGACTAAGCACACTCCTTGTGGAATGCCTTCTTCCTGAAGATACTCTGATGATGAAGGTAGAGCCAATTCTAACTTTAAGGTACCGGTCAGACAGGAAGTCTTTGGCAAAATTAAACATATTGCCACCAATACGCCATTCAACCAGCTGCATTAAAATACCAACCCTCCAAGTAGTATTCAAATGCTTTTTCCAGATCAAAGAACACGGCAATTGTTTGATTTTGGACTGCACAAGCATTCTGAATCTCGTGTGAGACATAATAAGGGATCCAATGTACTTCTATTCTTGCGAAAGCCAAATTGCCTCTTCGACAACAGGTTCTTTGTTTCTAATAACCATATCAGACGAAAATTCACCATTCGTTCATAAATCTTGAAGACACAGCTGGTAAGAGCAATAGGCCTATAACTTTTGGGATGACTAGGGTCCTTTCCGGGTTTTTAAAAAAGGAACTATAACAGAGTTTTTCCACAACTTATATGAAGTCCCTGAGCACCAGAATTCGTTTAAAACATCGACAAAGAATTTTTTTGACTCCAGAGGTAAGTGAGAAATCATTGCATAAATAATATCATCTTCTCCAGGTGATGTTGAGAGGACAAAGATAAGGCATATTCGAATTCGACAATACTAAATGGAAGGTTATATGCCTCAGAAATTTGACAACAAAACAGGCGGATTGAAACTACAGTCATGTTTCTAATATTGCGAAATTCAGGGGAGTAGTGACTGCTTGATGCTTGAAAAGTGCCGAGCAAGGGCCTCTGCCACCTCTCTTGCATCCGATATAACTACCAAGTTGATTTTCAAAAATAGGTAAAGGAGCAGGGGAAAAATTTTCCCTAGGTAATTTACGGATTCTATCCCAAACCAGAGAAAGTGGCGAGTTATACTTTAATTCTGATCATGTACTTGATGAAGGATTCCCTCCTTGCTTCTTTAAAGACTTGCTTTTGTTTGGCGAGGTTTCTCTTGTATATTATTTCTATTAACTAAGACAGGACGCCTTCGATATCGCTTGTAAACTGGCTCTTGCAATTTTCCTACTCAAGGCACATTTACATTTCCACCAAGGTACCAGTGGACGACGGGGTTTCCCTGATGTTTAGGAATTGAACATCATTGCCCCTCCAATCATTATACTAGCGAGATATTCGTAGGCACTGAGGGGCAAGGAAATTCATTGGCCTTACGACTGACTTTGGTAGATTTTTTTCATACAGCTGCCAATCTGCCTCCTTTATCTTCCACTTGGGTAAAGATGGGAGGGTGTATTTTGTACATACTTAAGATGGATGGGATAGTGGTCGCTCCCATAGAGATTTTCATCCACTGACCACTTATAGTCTAATTGTAATGATGATGAACATATTGTAAGATCAATTGCTGAACTAGAGTTATGAGCTACATCAAAACCTTGTAGGGAGAAACCGTCGTTTCATTAAAAACTACATCATTGCAATCTATTAATCTTTCAATTATAAGACCACGGTGATCACACCTACCTTCCCCCCACAAAAGGAAAGTATTTTTGCATTAAAATCCCCCATCAGAATGAAAGGCTGAGGTAGTTGGTCTAAAAGTGATTGCAAATCTTCACCTCTAATTGTCTTGGATTGCCAGCTGTCCACCAATCGAGTTTCTAGGCCAGGTTCTAGATAAAAGAGAGCACAGAGTGACCCATTTATTGATGAAAATCTGTGTTGCACAAGCTTGCAGTATGGAGTCTAATTTGATAACTTTTTTGTGGTAATGACTTGGCCTGCAATAATACATGTACCACCATGAGAACGTTCACCTACAGGTGGTGGAGATCTGTGAAAAATAAAGTTTTGTCCACAATTAGGAGAAACATTACCAAGTTTAGTCTCTTGCAAACAAAGGGCAGCTAAATTATGCTCCTGAAAAGGACCCGGACCTGTTCTCTGTTTGAATGGAAAACCTCTTATGTTCCACTGACATAGAGCCATTATTTACTATTAGATTTTTTTTTTTTTTTTTTTTTTTTACTTTTGGACTTGGATGGGCTGGTCTGGAAAGACTTGGTCTTGGTCTTTGTTTCAAAGAGGAACTAGGCAGATCCTCAAGAGACCTGCTATTTCCTCTCTTGGGAACCCTACTATGGTGTGGGGATATAGGTGGAGATGATGATGGAGTACGGGGTCTCTTATTTCTAAGAGGCACCATCTCTGCAGCGTGCACCTGAGCCTTATGAGGTCACTGATCAAGGTGTCATTCTGGGACATACCCAGATCAGGCAGCGAGGCTGCCTGTGAGGCTTCTACATTAGAAGCCCGAGAGACCTCCAGAAGCCCAGAGGAGGCCCCATCGGGAGGGGCAAACAGGGGCCTTCTTGGATGAAGGCGGAGATGCTGAATGTAACTTCGAGCTCAGAAGGGGATAGCTGAAGCTTTGACTTTGAAGTTGGTATTCTAGATAGATCTTTTATATTAGATTTTCCACTTTTTACTACTTCACTATATTGAGGTCTTGGAAACAAAAGCCTCTTTTTGGCCTGGCTAATACTTAGATGTTCAGCATGAAGCTTTCTCTATGGCTAACACTTCTTTTTTAAATGACTCACATTCCTTATACTTGCATTATGATTTCCCTTACAATTTATACATAATACTGGGGTAGTACATTCGCCTTCATGCTTTTTTAAGGAGCAGGCAGCACATAGCTGGTTCCTAGTACATACCTTTGCCGAGTGACCATATCCAAAAACATCATGAACAAACATTGGAGTGGTCTATGCTTAAAAGGTCTAACACGAAATCTCTCCTTGTCAACATATATATAATCAGGAACTTGATCATTATTAAAAGTGAAAATAATCATTCTTGATCTTAGAACCTTGAAAATCTTCCACACTTTTTCATCACACATTTCCAGCAATTCCTCGTCAGGCAGTTCATATAGGTCTTGACTGAATACTACCACCCTTGGCATAACTAAAAACTATAGTGTGGTTTGACCTCTTTTATCATATCAGTATTTTTCAACTTAGAGATCATGTGACCTTGTCTATAAGACTTAGCATGAACCAAAAAACTATTCTTTCCAAACCTCTAATATCAGAGTTGGTCATTGTTCCTGCCAATGTTCTCAAATGTTTCCTGAAGTGGAAAAGATTGCAAAATTCTGATTTTGTAGAAACAATTAGCCACCTGGCAGGTAAAGATGTCCTCACCTTACATTTCCCATCTGTAGTTTCCTGACTGACTCTTGCTGGATAAAAGGAATCAACTTCAATATTCTGGGGCATTTTATAAATTAACATACATTTTAAGTTTTCCTTAGTTGAGCACTGAAAGCATTCATGGCATTATTATGAGTTGTAAACTCAATCCAAACCCTCCAAAATGCAAAATCTTTAGTTTCACAATACTTTATGACTTTAATTTCACCAAACCTTCCAAACATTTCCATAAACGTAAAACAATTGAAGTCTGAGGAGAGATTATCAACATAAAGGATTCTCTCACCACTGCTAGAACTTTCCATAGCCACATTTCAAGGTCTTGTCATGGGTCGTCTTTTGTACAACTGAATTTTCTATAGGATTGTCCTTGTCCGTGCCAGAGGTCCCCCCCGAAGAGGAGGGTAGTGTCAAGAGGTCGCATTGTCCGGGGGAGTTTATCATAGGGTCGTTATTCATAAAATCCTTCAGCAGAAATTTGAAAAAACCTACTGCAAATCAGGCAGAAAACCAGGCCCCCCGACCAACCCCAACCCCTATTCACCAAAGGGGGGACATCCAGCAGAGACTGACTCCCATATGTCCACTCCCTACCCTACCCCGAAGGGATAGCTCTACCATAACATGAGTGGCCTCAAGTGTAAGCAAAAAACCCGCTTGATAGGACTGAGGGCATAACTAGTATGCAATCATCCCCATTCATGTTACAATAGAGGGGCACACCGGGGAAAGAATGCCGAGAGTCCTACCGTCAGAGACTATACCTCCCCGGATTCCGTAGGCTAGTCCCCCATAGGTAGTTCCGCCCCGATGGATATTGCTATGAAATCATATCAACATCCTCAGGGTCCAAACATACTCGAGAGGCGGACCAAAACCTCTACAGTCTCTGCCATGGGGTAATCAAGAAAGAGCCAATGCGAAAAAAAAGCCCAGACCCCTGCCCAACCTGTAAGAAGGTTTTAGTGAAGAGTACGGGGGGGGGGGACAGCTAGGTTTGAGCAACTGAGTTCTAAAGATAGTAGAAGAGTGGAAACCAAAAATTTAATTTAATAAGAGGGAAAAATTGAGACTTTTGGATTCGAAACTGGGAGATATTTTCTCCCAGTTCGAAAGCCCTCTTGCCCGCTATGCATTTTCAGCAGTCAGCTGAAAATGCATAACTTCGTCAAGGCAGTCTCAAATCAAGAGGGCTCAAGTTCGTGGAGTTTACTTTTGCATGCTGATGCATAAAACTGGCATCCGTTAATCCAACTTTGATCTACATAGTGCATCATAAAGTTGTAGCACAGACCATAACCAAAGCAGCTGAAACACTGAAGTGTCCGTGGGTTAAAGGGATGAATATTAATTATTTCTTTTTCTACTTCAATGGAATCTGGCAAGTCTTCATCATAAAGCGTAAAAATAATCACAGAAGACCTAGGTACTTTAAATACTCTCCAAACATTAGGAGAAAACATATGGATTTCCTCTCCTGAAAATTCATACAAGTCCTGGTGGAAGATGACACCTTTAGCATAAATAAAATTGTAGCGAGACTTTACTTCTTTGATAATTCCTTCTGCGGAAATCCTCCAGTTGCATATCATGGATGCCTGTTCCACTGATTCAGTATGGATCAAAAAGCTGATTTGTTCAAAGCGTGTAAATTTGGAATTATTGATGCCTCCTATCTGATGCTGCAAGTATCCCCCGAATAGTCTTAAGTTTCCCTGATTTTGTTTAACTGTTACTCCAAGCCCTTTTGTGGGCTTCAGGGTTCTTGCTACCAAGTGTTTAAGCATTTTGTTATCACGATTTTTGGGGTAATATACCTTTAAGTTAGAAGGGGGCCTTTTTACAAATGAACAAGAGATATTCTTCCTAGACTCCTTAAATTCAGAGTAGGCAACCAAAGCCTCTTTATAATCTAAAAAAAAATTATCCAAACCTGTCAAGACTGAAAAGTGTCTGTCAATATTACATCTTTTTTCTTAAGAGCTCCAAATTTGCTGAATTCCTCATTTATCATTTCGTATCTAATATCTAATGGAAGAGACTCGATGAATAAGGTAGATTTATCTTCTTCGTCAGGCTCAATACTTGTGCAAATAAATGGTACTAGAGTTACCACCAATTTTCTTACATTTTCAGCAGATTCCAAAGCAGATGCCTCATGTCTCGAAGTCGATCCAAGGTCATCAACATTTGGAAGGTTTTCAATTATCATGATGGGAGCAGAAGTCTTCATCTGTGACAAAACAGTATCATCCCCAGGGGTACTCGAATCTTTATTGCTACAACTCAAAGATAGAATAGAGAGAAAAAAGAAAAAATTAACCCTGAAAATATTAAAAAGCTATCATCTTTCTTTCATGAAGTTTATTCCTCCACTAGTGGCACGAGTGAGAACAGACTCCCAAATGTCCGCCCCCTACCCTACCCCACAAGGGATGGTACAACAGGCTCAAGTGTAAGCCAAACCCGCTTGCTAGGACTGAGAGTATTTCATAGATAGAATACAATCATCCCCACCCTAATCACATAATGGGGATACCAGAAAGAATGCCAATTCCTATCCCCAGAACTAGACCCCTTGGAATCCGTGGTCCAGCCCTGAAGAATAGTTCCACCCTTGATCTATCAATCTGATGTCTCTCAAGTCCGAACATTATCGAGTAGTTGATGACTCTACCACTGTTCCCACTATTTAGCTTCGGATATAAAACCCGATCCCAACTATGATATCTTTTCCCATTTGTCAGGTCCAATAAATTTAACAAAGTGGAAAATTCGAAAATTTGTCCAAAACAGACATAGTGTAATAATATATGAGACTCTTGGACTCAAACCCAGTAACTAATTCCAGGGATTATCTGTTAATTCCTACTATTCTCTTGTACCCTTACCTTCATACTTTTCATCAGTCTGCTAGTAAAGAACCAATTGTCAAAAGGCATAGCAACCACTCCATTGTTTCACTTTTCCTTCAAGGCATTTGCCCTAGTATGTATGTGTCAGATGTTAACGTAATTTTTCAGTTTTTAGTCAACCTTGTGATTTTGTTAACATTTAATATTAAGGCATTTAGTATTTAAGTATTTATTTTTAAGGAAATTTGTATTGTATATACTACGAAAGTTAAGTTGTAGTGTGGTGATTTTGCGCCTCCTCCCCGCTCGTTAAAAGTTTTTGAATTACCCTTTTAACACTCATATCTTTTTTTGTTTACGTTTGGGTACGCGACTGGAGTCCTCGGTGAGGGAGGTGATAAGAGACAGAGCGAGTGTTTGGGCAGACAGTTCGGGCTTTCTACAGAGGCTGTCCCTTTTTTGATCTGTAGCTGCCGCACTTACAATATTTTATCAACGCTTTTGGAGGTATTTTGAGCCATCCTTCGCAGGTACACATCTAGCCACCTGCAGTGTTGCGTCCTGCTTGTATTGCAGGTGATTTGTGCCACCTGTGGCCTTATCTTGCTGCCACCTCAGTGGAAGATTTTTCCTGAGGTGTTAAAGCATTTGCTTTTCCAGGACGCCTTGGAACTTATTGCAGCTTTGGGGGCCTTGATGCCCGTCAAAAGTCAAGTAGGGAGACAGATCCCAGGTAAGCGTTCCTTTTCATATGGCCGTGCAGGACCTCTCGACTCCTCCTTCCTGGTGCTTCTGTGCTCCCCTGTTAGCAGAGTTCTGGAATAATTGGGATCACGGCCTACTGTAAGGCAAGACATTTATTATTAGTCTGGGATCACGGACTCCCCTTCTGAGTGTGAGGAGATTTTATTTTGTTATTATTATTTATATATAGTTATATCTTATAATGAACTGTTGAGACAGTTGGAATTTGTTGCCCCTTTTGTTTGTTTTGTTAATTATAAATTCTGATGGTGTTAATAGCCTCGTGGCTTTTATATTATTGTTTATATAATAAGTTTAGATTATAAACATAGGTAGGAGATTAAATGTTTTCTCCCTGTTACTCTTCACCTTCCTTCCCAACCTATTTAGTTATAGGTATTGGTTATTTTATTTATTTTGATCTGGCCAGTTATATTGTATATTTTGATGTATTTGCATTCATGTGTTTCTCTACTATATCTCTGTTTAGGGCTTAGTTTTTAGTAGTTAGGAATCCCAAGGGATTATTTAAGGACTAGAGTTTGTCCTTGGCAGTCACAAGGTTGGCTTTGATTATTTTTGTTTGTTAATAAATATTGTTGAGTTTTCCAGAGTGTTTTCGTCTCCATTGACCATCTTTTGCTGGATACTCTGTAACAACACTGAATGTACATCCTTTAGTGCAGACAAACCTGCACCACGGCCCAACAAGGGTCGTAACATACGTATGTATGTATGTATGTATGTATGTATGTGTATATATATATATATATATATATATATATATATATATGCTTAATAAATCACAGTAGATGCATGTGACTTCATTAAATAGGCGAATACCACAGGAAAATGATAAGTCAGAAATCCAAGCGCTTTCATCTTTACTAAGAGACTGTCAAGGAACGAACGAAATACATTTGGAGAGAAAGTTATCAGGTAAACAACAGATCAAAAATATCAGATGGTTAATTGTCAAAAGGGTCAAACTTAGGAAGATAATCCAGGATTAACGGATATCACACGGTCACAAACCAAAACATAGAGTAAACCCTAACAGAAACTACAAATTATCGGTAGGGTCTAAATGAAACAGGCCACGACTAATATCAAAATTACAATGGGAAGAAAGTTGTATTATGGCAGATTCTAAAAGATTTCGTGATAAGACATCTTTTGATCTTGCAATTGCTGAACTACCAATCCAATTTATCCAATGGTTGTTTTCACTTGAATGAATATTGCATTAGATGTTTGCCCAGTTTTGTCAGAATATTTATGGTGTTTTATTCTTACTTATAAGCCCTTGCTCGACTGTCTGAGATAAAAAGAAGGGCAGTCCATAAATTCAAATTTATATATTATGTTGTTGCTTTCCCTGGGGCCATTTTTTTATTAACATTCCTTTTAGTGTGTTATTATAGGAAAAAACAAGGTTGGCCTTAAGGCTTTTAATAATGATTTAATGGTTTCAAATCCATTAGTTTTGATGTATGTACTCTTTTTACTAAAGTCCCTATAGAATCTATTTTAGAATATCTTAGTAATGAACTAACTCAGTATGAATTACATCTACCTGTAAGTCACGTTATTTCACTCACTAGGTTGTGCATTTGTGATTGTAAGTTTATATTCAATGGTGAATTTTATCAACAAATATTTGGCATGGCAATGGACAACCCATTATCACCACTCCTCTCAAACTTGTACATGGAATTCTTGGAAAAACGCTAATCTAATATCATTTAAATTCCTGTAAACTGGTATGGATATGTTGATATTTTAGCTGTTCTGCCTGCTGGTATTGATGTAAATGATTTACTCTCTAAATTAAATAACCAGGTACCATCGATTAAGTTTACTCTGGAATTGAAAAAGACAATTGCCTCCCTTTCCTAGATGTTTTGATACATAGAGAACCATTTCAATGTAAATTCAGTATTTATAGGAAACCAACCAACAACTTAACTTATGTGCATTTCTATTCAGGCCACCATCTTAACATCAAAATGTTAATTTTTTCTTCTATGTTTTTACAAGCATTGGGCATTGTCAGTCCCCAATATTTGGATCAAGAAATTGATTACATAAGAAAAATAGGGAAAGATTTATGTTATCCTTCACATATACTAGATATTTCTTATAATAAAGTCCACAAAAAGTTTTATAGTGTAAGTGACACGGAGAAAGAAAATTCTAAGAACATTCTCAGTTTGCCTTATTTTAACAGATTTGAAACCATTAAATCATTGTTAAAAGACTTTAAAGATCAACCTTGTTTTTTCCTATAATAACACACTAAAAAGGAATATCAATAAAAAATGGCCCCAGGGAAAGCAACAACATAATATATAAAATTCCATGTATGGACTGCCCCTCTTTTCATCTCGGACACTCGAGCAAGGGCTTAGAAGAAAGAATAAAACAGGATAAACATTCTGTCAAAACTGGGCAAACATCTAATGCAATATTCATTCATTTAAGTGAAAACAAACACTGGATAAATTGGATTGGTAGTTCAGTAATTGCAAGATCAAAAGATATCTTATCATGAAACCTTTTAGAATCTGCCATAATACAACTTACTTCCCATTGTAATTTTAATATTTGTCGTGGCCTGTTTCATTTAGACCCTTGTAAATGTAATATGTTTAAGAATGACCTCAAAGATATAATTACTGACTTAAATACAAATTAGTTGCCTTGGAGATATTTTTTTTGTATTTGTATGTTTCATATGATTTGTGAATAAGTTTTTGTTTACCAAAGATCCGATTGTGGTCAGTTGTCGCCCTGTAAAATCCTTTAATTGTCTTGTCCCTGTGTCTGAGCAGTTGGAATTAATCTTTTTGCTCTTAAATTGCAACCATGTTTATGCTTGTTTGGAAAGGTTACTCATTCTCCAGGTGTGTCGGATTCTAGGTACTAATCTCCTTATAATCCCTATCTGTCAGTTATACGACCTTTACTGTACCCTCAATTTCTCATGTAAGTCAGTTTGTCTGCTTAGTAAAGGACGTTCAGTCGAAAGATCTTGCAGAAACACATTTGTTTATTTTTTACCTTCGTGGCTTATACCTATATAATATATATATATATATATATATATATATATATATATATATATATATATATAAATATATAAAGGTGATGCCACGGAGGAAAATTGAAAGGCGAGAAGCCAAGAACTTTCAGTCTAACACGACCTTTTACTTACTGAAGGGTCATGTTAGACTGAAAGTTTCTTGCTTTCTCGCCTTTCATTTTCCTCCGTGGCATCACCTTTATATATATATATATATATATATATCTATATATATATATATATATATATATATATATATATATATATATATATATATACATAAATATATGTATATATATATATAATATATATATATATATATATATATATATATATATATGTAATATACATTTTAGAATTACATAATCTGTAAATAAAAACCCATGACTGAGGTCATTGGCATTAGGAGGGTCCTACGTGACCAAGGCAGATCTAGATTACGCTATGCGATGTCTGCAGTAGCCTGGTTTAGGTTGTTTGATATGTCCAGCATGTTGTATATTGTCTATCTTTTTCAACACGCCTTCCATGGGAAGCGGTTGACCTGTTAACCTACGCCGGAAACTTGTAACTTCCGAGCCGGCGGACTACGTATGTTTATGTGAATCGCTGAGATAGCTAATGTTTCGCTATCAACGTGATGCTCTAATAAGTTAGTTCATTTCTAGCGATCAAACATATCAGTCTCCCGACCGAACTCTCTCTCTTATTATGGAGTTACAAAATAAAGCTGTTGTACATTTTTCAACTTAACCGTTTGAATCATCTCCTTTAATTTAAGAAGAACCACTCTACTAAGATATCACATAGGAGAAAGAAGGAACCAGAATTACTTATGAATGACAGTCGTAAGGAAAACCAAACAGTCTTTCGCAAAAGCGAAAAGACTAATATTTGGTGGCAGCTTTTGACGAAGAATAAGATTAACAAGACCCACCCCTATCAGCCGACCGAAGAACTGCAATTACAACTTCCACTACAAAATCAATACTAAACAGAGGAAACGGGATCTTCAATCACGCAACATTTTATGAAGACGAAGATATGTCCTTCATCGAGAAGAATACAAGCATCAACATCGACGTTTGAGTGACTGTTGTCACATATCTCCGAGAATCAACACCGTACGAGAGCAGCATCGAACATCAACAGAAAGAAGAAAACACATAAAGAAAACAACGCACGATCACTAGCAAGGACGCAAAGAGTAGGCCAAGAGGAAGCAACACGAGGAAAGAGGCTGGCTCACGTTTTGCATGAAGAAGTCCAAGATTGATGACGTCACAGAGAGGAGACCGTGACGTCATCACGACTTCCGACGCGAAGACGACAGGAAACTGTGACGTCATCCCATGTCAACAATCCTTCAGCATATAATCCAGAGCTAAGTACAATTTTATCTATTCATCAGGAGTCGATCGTCCAGTATTCTGGGGGTGAGTTGTTCGCCATCTTAATCTTCCTTCATTACAGAATCAATCTTCAACTACGAGTTCTCGCCCGCAGATTATTTTTTTTCTTCTCGTTGTTGCTAATCGTTTCTTGCAGGAATTCTCCGTATAATATTTTTATCAAATTATCTGTAGTTCTGTATCTTTTGGGGATTTTCCTATTACTTATAACACATTTATACAGTATATTGCATATGCGTTTACGTATGGTTCGAGTGTACTCTTATAGATATTTTGATAGGACCGCAAGGAATAGAAGTGATAAGAAAAAAGTAAAGTGAACATGGCAACTACTCCGGCTGGCAACCCGAATGTGGTGACTCTCGTGAGCGCGAAGGTCAGCAATTGTCCCTTTTCAAGGTCGGGTCATGGTTCCTGCCATCAAATGTTGAGGCATGGATCCTCATCTGTAGATGCTCATTTAAATGCAAAAAGCATCACAGACCCAGCTGTACAATTACAGAAGCCAAAAGCTTCATAGACTTTGCTAAAGGAGACGCAAGTGCATATCTAAGGGGTGTTTCTTTCCAAGAGGCGACTACATGGACGAGTTCAAAATCAGGTTACTGCCGTGTATGGGGGTGAAGAGGCTTCTTTAGATGTAGTATTGGCATTGAGAAATATCCTTAACCAAGCCTCCATGACTCAGCTTAATGTTGTCGAGCGGGCGGCACTAATTGCCGACCGGCTAAATGAATATCAAGTTAGTTTAAGTAACTCCGGGTGGGTTACGAGTGCCAGAATCGCCGTGAAAGATTTTATCCGTCTAATTTACCTCACGAGCATTACTGCAATGTTGCTTGAAGCTTTAGTGCGGTGTTTTGACAAAAAATTGCAGCCCAGCAGTACGGAATTAGATGTGTATAAACAAATCAAAAAACACATGTCTAAATGTACCGACCTACCTTAATCCTCGCTACACTCAAGTTTTTGAAAAAAATGAGAAATAAGCCACAACAAGTAAACGTGGTACATAATAATAATCCAAGTTGCAGGATGGTTTGTTATAACTGTAAACGACCAGGTCACATGATTTCAGACTGTCGGACGCGTTTTTGTTCAATACATAATAGTTCCACTCATTCATATAATCGTTACTACTCGCGGAATCAACAGCAGAATACTACAAACACGCAACCAGTTGCCAGTGCAAATAAAAAGAAGGGTCCTCAGTACTATAAAAAGAAACAAGCAAACGGCAATGCTGCTCAACAGCAGAAACAAACAAATCGTGCTTCAGGTACCTCTGTTCTGGGCCGTCTAGCCAGAACTTGCAAGGTCAAGCGAATTTTCAAGGTGTGCTAAACAAAGCAAATACCACGTAGTTTCGCTCCAAGGGGGGAGAGGACGATGTTGGGTCATCAATATCAACATCTTTTGTATCAAATAATCAGTTTTAATCATTTATCAGATCATTGTGAGGCAATCGATTTTCCTATGAAACACACGGCGAATCCAAAAAATCGGTGCAGGTTCCCGTAGATTTGCAACAAATTCATGCAATTATTAGTCAAGACGTGTTACGACCAACCTTACATGCAGTAAATTTGGACCATAAGTCATTTACTTTGTTCTTTGATTCTGGTAGTCCACGTAATATGATATTGTTATTGTACAATAAAGTTTCATACATACTTACCTGGCAGATATATACTTAGCTGTAGACTCCGTCGTCCCCGACAGAAATTCAAATTTCGCGGCACACACTACAGGTAGGTCAGGTGATCCCGCCGCCTGCCGCTGGGTGGCAGGAATAGGAACTATTACCGTTTTAAGCCAGATTTTTCTCTTCCACCTGTCTCCTGAGGGGAGGTTGGGTGGGCCATACGATCGTATATATCTGCCAGGTAAGGTATGTATGAAACTTTATTGTACAATAACATATCATTTTCATACATTCAACTTCCCTGTCAGATATATACTAGCTGATTGGCACCTTTGGCGAGGGCAAGAGACAGCTAATTACTGACCTAATAGGTAAACAACATATGTTGTAGTAATACAAGTTAATTAATAATACCCTAGTTCCTACCTGTTTAGGCGGAAGATTTCTTAGCTTGTGCTGAGAAGTCCTGCTTCGCCTCAAAAGCTTTCAGCGAGGGCGGGTGCCCTATGGCTGAGAACTCTTGAAAAGGACTGTCAATAGGGTCTTATCCACTTACTCAACAGAACCTAATGGCCAATTGTCCACTGGAGTCTTATTCACTTACATGACATATACCTATGCCTCTTGGCATATAAAGGAGTAAAATACTGATCCCGATCACCCGATCCTAACCGTGGATTAGTAAATATGATGAAAGGCGTTATCCCCAACACCTTTCAAACAACCTAAAAAACTCAACACCAATAATTTTAAAATCACAATATATAAAATATAAGGACAAAAATTAATATTAAGGATCAGTCTTCTCTCCTTTCCCCAGCACTGTATCCGCTGATACATAAGGTCCTAGAGAGAAGCATTTCTCATAATGTCACTCTCACATCTTTCAAGTAATGTGAGGCGAACACTGAGTTACATCTCCCAATACGTGGCCGCTAAGATGTTCTTCATTGACATGTTCTTGTTGAAACGACAATGATGTAGCCACTGCACGTATTCGTGTGCTTTTACCCTTAAGGTCTTATATGCCTCACTATCACAGCTCATGTGTGGGCTTCCGTTATGATGTTCCTAACAAATAAATGCTAAGGCATTCTTTGACATAGCTCTTCTAGGGTCTTTAACTGCACACCATAAACTCTGATTGCAACCCTGCAACTGCTTCTTCTTCTGCAGGTAAAATTTCAAAGTTCTCACAGGACACAGTTCTTTCCATTTCATTCCCAACTAATTGAGAAAGGCCTTTTACTTCAAAAGTCCTAGGCCAAGGTCTCGAGGGGTTTTCATTGTTTGCTAGAAAATAAAGGTTTAAAGGACAATACAGCTGAATCCTTCTTAAAACCTACTCTAGAGTCAAGCGCTTGCAGCTCACTCACTCTTTTGCGCAGTGGCGAGAGCTATTAAGAAAATGCATTTTCTAGTCAAGTCCCGGAAAGTAGCTTTATCGGGAGGTTCAAATCTCTCCGACAGAAGGTATTTGAGAACCACATCAGATTCCAACTGGGGCGAGAGAAGTTCTTAATTTTTTAGTTTCAAATGATCTAATCAAATCATGCAGATCTTTTGTTTATTCTCTATGTTCAGGCCCCCCCCTATTCCTGAACACAGCTGATAACATGCTCTTATAACCTTTAATGGTTGACACTGCCAGATGGGATTCTTCTCGTAAAAACAAAAGAAAATCAGCAATTTCGGTCACAGAGGTATCGGAGGAGGATCGCCTTACACCATCTACGGAAAACTTCCCCCACTTCGATTGATATATCCGCATGGTTTGAGGACCTTCTTGCTCCAGCAATTGCTTTTGCCGCTTCGCGAGAAAAGCCTCTCGCTCTGACCAATCTTTCTATAGTCGAAAGGCAGTCAGAGCCGATTGAGCGGTGGATATTTTTGTGATACTCTCGAAGTGGGGTTGTCTAAGCAGATCTGTTTCTTTCGGAAGAGATCTGGGGAAGTCCACTATCCATTCCACCTGTACCTCTGTGAACCATTCTCTTGCAGGCCAATAAGGAGCGATCAATGTCATCCTCATTCCCTCCAAGGACACGAACTTTCTCATTACTTCCCCCAGCATCTGAATGGGGGAAACACATACGTGTCTATGCCCTCCCAATCCATGAGCATGGCTCTATGGATAGGGCTCTGGGATCGTCCCCCAGCGATCAAAAGTTCTCCATCCTCCTGGATAGGAATGTTGCAAACAGGTCCACTTGCGGCTTCCCCCAAAGAGACCATAGTTGCTGGCAGACTTGTGAATGAAGGGTCCACTCTGTTGGAAGGACCTGTTTTCCTGCTCAGTCTGTCTGCTCTTATATTCTTCCCTCCTTGAACGAACCTCGTCAGGAGTCGAATCCCTCTTTCTTCTGTCCATATCAACAGATCCCTTGCTAGTTGGTAAAGGGAGAAAGAGTGTGTCCCCCCTTGTTTTCTTATATAAGCCAGAGCCGTGGTGTTGTCCGAGTTGACTTGGACCACCACGCCTCTGACTTCGTTCTCGAAAACCTGCAGTGCTAAGTGCACTGCTAAGAGTCCTTTGCATTTATGTGCCAGGCCTTCTGTTTCTTCTGTCCAACTGCCTGACATCTTCCTTCGTCCCTAGTGTTGCTCCCACCCCGTGTCCGAAGCGTCTGAGAATAACACTAGGTGAGGGTTCTGAAGGGCCAAGGACACTCCTTCATTTCTTCTCAGTGGTCCTAACCACCATCGTAAGTGGTTTTTGATACTCTCTCCTATAGGAAAGGTATCCAAAAGATCTCCTTTTCTTCTGTTCCAACTCCTTCTGAGATGGAACTGCAAGGGTCTCAAATTCAGTCTCCCTAGAGAGATGAACTGCTCCAGCGAGGAAAGAGTGCCCAGAAGACTGAGCCATTCCCATCGCTGAGCTTCGTTCTTTCTCTAGGAAGACCGAGATTTTTTTTCTCCAACCCTTTCGAGATTCTTTTCCTGGGATGGATACGCTCGAAAACCCCGAGAATCCATCCGAATCCCAGATAGATGATAGTCTGACTGGGGATTGTGTGAGACTTCTCGAGGTTTACGAGCAATCCGAGAGATCTGTCAATTGAAGAGCTATCTCCAAGTCCTCCAAGCACTTTTGTCTTGTCTGCGCTCTTATAAGCCAATCGTCTAGGTAAAGAGATATCCTCACCCCTTTCAGATGTAGCCATCTTGCTACGTTTCTCATCAACGCTGTAAACACCTGAGGAGCCGTCGAGAGGCCGAAACACAAAGCTCTGAACTGATAAATCCTTCCCTGCACCATGAATCGAAGATATTCTTCGACGAATGATGCAGGGGGACGTGAAAGTATGCATCTTGCAGGTCGAGGGAGACCATCCAATCTCCTGGACGGAGAGCAGAGAGAACCGAGTTGGATGTCTCCATGGAGAACTTTGTCTTCTCACGAAGCGATTCAATGCACTCACGTCCAGGACAGGCCTCCACCCCCCCGAGGCTTTCGGCACCAAAAAATAGGCGATTGTAAAAACCTCGGGAGTGCGGATCCTGTACTACCTCGATGGCCTCCTTCTCCAACATTTGCTGCACCAGTCCAAGAAGGATCTCTCTCTTTACAGGGTCCTTGTATCTCGCTGACAGCTCCCTCGGAGTCGTCGTCATGGAGGTCTGTTCTTGAAGGGGATGAGGTATCCTTTCCTCAGCACTTGCAGGACAAAGAATCTGCTTTCATTGAAGCCCATGCTTCCGAGAATCCCAGAAGTCTGGCCCCTACTGGTGATTGGAGGACTGGAATCTCATTTTGCGTTCTTCTTTGGAACTCTAATGGAGATCTCCTCTTTTCTCCTCCTCTCTTCCTTGGGCTCGGCTTAAAAGCTCTACCTCGAAAGGTTTTGCGCTTGACAGTAGCCTGACGTCTGGCTGGCGCCAGGCTTCTGGCAGGCGCCTCGTCCGAGCTCTCAGATAGTTCTAAAGGACGGGATCTTTTGATAGGGAGAAATCTATCCTTCCTTCTAGGCTGATCAGATTTAAGAACTCCTACTAGGGAAGATATCTGTTTCTGCATATCCTCTAAACATCTTCGTAGCTACGTCTCTCTTTCCAACCTCCGATGCAGGAGAAGAAGCTTCTGAATATACATTCTTCTTCCTCTTTTCCGGAGGATATTCTTCCGGAAATTCTTCAGGGCTTGAGTCGAATGAAGGAGACTTCCAAGTTCTCTTCGAAGGTCTCGACAATCTATCTGAACTCCATCCTTTTTTAGATGAGGAATAAACAGACGAAAGAAAAACTAGCACTATCTCTCTCCAACTTTCTTAGGTAGGAATTAAGCAACTTCCATTCCTCCTCATTCAAATTCTTGCACTCATCACATGTATTCAATTGAGAGCATACATTCCCTCTACAATTTTTACAAGTGGTGTGAGGATCCACCGAAGCTTTCGGCAGTCTCACAAAACAATTCTCATTCACATACACTCTGAATGAAATAGACACGTCAGACATTATGAGAAATTCCAAAGCCAAATCCAAAAAACAGTCCACAAAAGCGTATGCCAAACCAAAGATCCAATACGTCACCAAATAACAGTCCAAAAGATCAACGGCGTAATGAAATTCGAAATTCAAGTCAGGAGGAACTTAGCACGATGTTACTAGTACCGCGACAGAGAAAAATCTGGCTTAAAACGGTAATAGTTCCTATTCCTGCCACCCAGCGGCAGGCGGCGGGATCACCTGACCTACCTGTAGTGTGTGCCGCGAGAAATTTGAATTTCTGTCGGGACGACGGAGTCTATAGCTAAGTATATATCTGACAGGGAAGTTGAATGTATGAAAATCATGGATTAAGGACTCATCATTTACTCTTTTCAAACTTCCCTATAGAGAAAGTCCGGAATAAGACTCTAAGGCATAGGAAATAATGAATTAAATGTGGTAGGAGTAACTCATGTTCAGTACAAGGTCGGTAAGCGCACGTTTTCCGATACCTTTATCGTTGTACAAAACATTAATATGTATCCCGCAGTAATTATCGGATACCCGTTCTATGGGCACTCAAAATATTATCTTAGCACCTGCAAAACAAACGGCGTGTATATCAAAGGAAAGGAATTCTATAAGTCTTCTAATACCCTAAAATCAGTTTTAGATAATAAGGAGACAGACAGAGTAGTCACTTATATCGAAGAACCAATCACTTGTCTCATGACCAAGAAATAATACATGCGACCCAACAGAACTCTCGCTCGCCCGTAATATCAGCTTGCACGCAAACTCTCAAGCCGAACGTAACTTCGAAAACATATTAGTGCGTGTAAAGAAAACCTTGCCAGGATCTGAAATGTTAATCCTTTCCGAAACTCTGAAAACACACGGATTATCCGTCACAACAAGCCATTTATACAGTCGAACTACTCAACAACGTCACATCGAAGTCTGTAATATTTGAATACACCACTTTAGTAATCCACAAAAATCAACATATCTGGATGCGGAAGTTTATAAACATCGCATTCTTACCGTAGCTGAGATAAATCACGCTCAATCAGTTGCGGATGAATCCCTTTTGCAATCTATAAAGAACAAAATCAATAAAGACATTCAAGAAGAAGACATTCAGCAGAAATTTTGAATCTTTTAACTGAATATCATGATGTTTTTTCCACTACGGATGGAACCTTAGGAAAAACGGATGTCATCGAGCATCAAATAAGGACTCAAGGACAAACAGAAAGTAATCTATGTACCTTCGTACGACTTCTTCCTATGAAATTTCAGAATGAGATAACTGAGGAAGTAGGTAAAATGCTAAAGAAGGAAGTCATTAGAAATCAAACAGCCCTTATAATTTTCCGTTTAATAGTAGTACCGAAAAAAGATCGAACTTGGTCGATATGCGTCGATTTTCGTCACTTAAATGAAGAAACAATCCCTGACCGATTCCCAGTACCATGTACTGAACGATATTCTATCTCTACTAGGTCAGAACAAATATTTCACCCAGCTTGGACCTACTAAAAGGCTTTCATCAGATTCCGTTGGAAGAAGAGAGTATCCCATACACTGCCTTCAGCACAGCCAGGGACATTATGAATTTTTGCGTATGCCTTTTGGTTTACGTTGTGCTCCCATAACTTTTACTAGAATGATAAACATTGTGTTTGGAGACTTGTTAGTAGATATCCTACATGCCTACATGGACGACCTAGTAATCTTTTCCAATACCTTAGAAGAACATCTACGTAAATTAGAGTTAGTGCTACAAAGACTAAGGCAGCATAATTTAAGGGTAAAGATAAGTAAGTGTGAATTTTTTTAAAACAGAACTAGTCTATTTAGGTTTCACGGTGTCTAGTGAAGGTCTTAAAAAAGTAGTCCATGATAAGGTATCGGCTATCCGTAACTTCCCGATACCTACTAACGTCAAGGGAATACAGCAATTTTTTAGGCTGTAGCGGATATTACCGGAGGTTTCATTAGGAAACTACTCCATCATAGCCGCTCTCCCCTAAACCGATCTTATAAAAAAGGGCGTAGATTTTCATATGGTCTGAAAATCATCACAGGCGTTCGAATAAATTGAAAGATGAACTATGTAGTTCTCCTATCTTGAAATTTCCTGACTTCGGTAAGGAATTCTTCATAGCAACAGACGCCTCAGACCTAGGGGAGTAGGTGGGGGTATTGCTTCAACAATATGATAAACAGTTTTTCCCTATAGCTTTTTATTCACGTAAACTGAGACCTTCCGAAAGTAAATATGCAGTAATAGACAAGGAAGGGCTCGCTATTATTAATTCACTCGTGCATTTTAAATTTAGAATAATACGGTTATCCCGTCAAGGTTTCTCAATGATCAATAAGCCCCTAACCGACTTCTTTAAAAGGCTTTAGTCACAGCCCTAAGCGAACTCGGTGGCACATGATCATCCAGAACTTTGGCGCCGAGGATCGGGTATTTACCTGGGAAAGCAAATATCCATTGCTGGACAGCATTATCACGCAACCCCTCTTCATCTTGTACCGAGCCATTAGCTGAAATTAATAGATATCTCAACCTCCACGCCCAGCCCATTGTTAAAACTATATCTGAACAGGAAGATCTGGGCTGGAGTGCTGAACTATTACGGATGGAACAAAGAAAAGATCCGCAAATAGAAAAAATAAAATCATCATTGCGTTAAACGGAAATCCGAAGGAAAAGGAATATATAAAGTATAAGCAGCAGAATTATATCATCAAGATAATATCCTGTGTAGATCTGTGACGAGGAAAACCCGCAACACACCACAGTTGAATAACAACCAGGTGGTGGTACCTATCTTACTCATACCCACTGTCTTAAAATGGTTGCATGAAAATCCACTGCATGGACACCCGGTTATTCCCTAATGTCACAGAAAGCCAAATCCTTATTTTATTGGCATACGATGCTTACAGATATAAAAAGCACTAGCAAATTGTCGCACTTGTTCAGAATACAAAGGGACACGAAGACACCTGTCAGCCTAGGGGCTTACCCGTGCCAAATCAACCCTTTGAAAGAGTACACTTAGATTTATTAACAGGATTTTACGAGTCAGACAGAGGAAAATAAGCACCTCCTAGTAATCATAGATGCTTTGACTCGATATACAGAACTGATAGCGCTTAAAACAAAAACCGCAGTCGAGTGCGCTAGAAAGTTTTACGAGTGCTACATTTGTAAACATGGAATTCCACACACCATTATATCAAACTCGGGCGGGGAGTTCAATAATCATTTCCTTAACTCCTTGTGCGAATTCCTTTGCATAAAGAAAATCAATACCATGATCTATCACCCAGAGTCTAATGGGCTAGTGGAAAGGGCAAATCGTAAGGTTTTAAACATTTTAAGGGTCACCTTAGGGGGGCAGACCCCAACTGGGACATTGCCATACCTGCGGTACTAAGCACACTTAATCACTCGTATCATGTGTCTATTAAATGACACCGCACGAGGCACTGTACGGTATCCCAGCTAGAACACCTTTCCATGTATTAACGCCTACAACTAATTTATCAAATCCTCTAAAGGATGTTATGGATGCAAGCATAAGTCGATATAATATGCTTTGTAAGAATCTAGAAGAAGCACAAATTATAATGAAAAGAAATCATGATAAAATAGCTAAGCCAACTAGAACATATTGCCGTGGCGATCAGTATACATACAAGTATACGTTCACGTAAAGGTTTAAATTATAAACTGACACCTAAGTTTGAAGGCCCGTTTACATTTTAGAAATATTAACGGCCGAATAGATTTAGGGTTCAAACTGTATCCAAACCCACTGATATGAGAATAGTTCCATTGGCACATATCAGAATCTAAAGGAAAGGTAGATGGAGTGAGGGAAAAAATGGTTGTATTTATGAAACTTGTATAATAATTTATTTATATATTATATATATATATATATATATATATATATATATATATATATATCATATTTGTATGTAAACATATTCTTTTACACGAGTTATTACATATATTTTACTCATTGCAGGTTTTCAAAAATGAATCTGTTATTGTTAGGAGTGATATTGTGTGTTCAGACATCTTTGTTGTATGGAAAGAGCGCTAAGACGAAAGAAATAGAATTTAATCATGGCTCGATTATCGAGAGAACAGAAGACATTTTTATAGTGTCGAGTAATATAGTCATAGTAAAGTTGGGATATGCAGGCAGCCCTATTTTTTGCCTGAAGATGACGTCCTTAACTTAAAGAATGACCTGATGAAGGTTTGCCATTTCGCTTAAGGAAATGCACCAACGTAATTTTCATGCTAACTCAGAGATTTCGCTAGCTCAAACCCGAAGCGTCGCGGAAATGTTGTCTTATGACATACAAAATAAAACCGCTGAGGCAGACGAACTTGCTCGTGACTTGCTGATGTGGTCTGTGCGGCACAATAATCTCGCACGACCGCAACCCGCTTATTCTGGCTGGACTAAACATCTTGGGATCTGTGTTCGAATCTAGGCTTAGGGAATTTCAAATCGCCTTAAGATAAATAATCAAAATAAAAGAATTGAGTTTTTTGCAACACAAAACGAATTAGCTTTGTCTGAACTTCGCAGACCAGTTATCCTCAATCAATCATCAATAATGAGTTTGGTAAACGAACATTCAAATAATTATCGATCAGATTATGGAAGTTCAACATTTGCTGGCTACGTTAGCTTACTATAGTTCGAAAATAGATCATATCCGTGTGAAAATATCACATTTTATTGAGAAATCAAAAAGACTACGTAGAAGCTATTACGTTAACGACAAAGGGTGTGTTATCTCCACACCTCATGCCTATTAAAGATCCTGACGTTAACTTTGGAGAACGGACGGGAGAAACTAGGTTATATTCCTTTATTAGACGCCCCATAAAGTAGAGTTCTATTATAGCCTAATATCAGTCAGCATTGAAAATTACAGGATTATGATCACCATACCTTTTGATTCTTCCGATGCTTGGCAATCATACAAAATAGCACCGTTTCCTACTTTCATGACGAATAACTATTACGTTAGCGACAAAGGGTGTGTTATCTCCACACCTCATGCCTATTAAAGATCTGACGTTAACTTTGGAGAACGGATGGGAGAAACTAGGTTATATTCCTTTATTAGACGCCCATAAAGTAGAGTTCTATTATAGCCTAATATCAGTCAGCATTGAAAATTACAGGATTATGATCACCATACCACCTTTTGATTCTTCCGATGCTTGGCAATCATACAAAATAGCACCGTTTTCCTACTTTCATGACGAATAACTCAAGTCCAGTAATATCCAATTTGACGGGGCATGTTCTGATTTCTTCTGATAGGAAATCATTTACAGTCATTAAAGACTTAGATAAACTCACTCACTGTTCAGAAGCCATGAATAATAAAATTTGTACAGCTGACTCTTTTGAATTCTATCCTATATCAACAGATTCATGTGAGTTAGGCATAGTGCTAAACGGCTCTCTCTCTCATACAAGCGAAGGTTGTCTGGGGAAACTTTACCCTTTTCAGTAATAAATTCAATTACAGAATGAATAATGGCTCCTGGATCGATACGACAACGGTGACGTCGTATGCCCGCCGGGACCACCGCCCATTCCCCAATCCTTTGTAGCAGCTGATGGTTGACGGGGACACAAGCTACCGTCAGAGGGGGCAACACATAATCGAGAATGGGCGTATGCCCGAACTATACTTGGGCGTCTACTATTATCCCATCACTACCTCTCCCATACAACGCGCGGGTGGCTCATCGTTTGACGCAACTGGCTGAGATGACCACGCGTCACCGACTTATGCAGGTGGAGAAAATCTTCATTACTACGTTTCTACTGGCCGTGTTCAGCATGACGGCCATATTGGTTTATCGCCGTCAACATCTTTGCTTGGCGTAGGCTGAGGCGTACACAGAAGGATCTCCAAGGAAACGTATTGTCCCGTCCAGATGACGTACCCGTTACACTTAAGTCGTTTGAGTTTAGGGCCTCTTGAAACTGGCCATTTCATTTTGTGCCTAGGAAAATTGTCTGGAATTGTGTTGTGTGTGAAAAGCGGTCTGAATGCTGGCAAAAAATGTAGGACAAGAAAGACTCACGCCTTTGCATTTGAACAGTTAAAGTATCTCCCGGGCACCTAATAAAATATTATAGCCCAATATTATACATTAATATACTCCTAAAGGTATTTTTTGGGCACCTAATAAAATATACCAGCCCTATATATTAATCTGTGCACAATTATACTATTATACAATTATACAATTATACTATTATACAATTGTACCATTATATTTACCTGTTACAAAGAGTGACAAGTACTCTCTAACAATTATCCATGATCATGTTGTAATCTATCAGTAACCGCTATTCTTAATCAGGTTACCTATTACCATAATCTATCAGTAACCACTATTCTTAATCAGGTTACCTATAATCATAATAATAATCATGTATACATGTTAATCTTTTGATTTTTACCTTTTGATTATTTTTGGGTACCTAATCATTATTATTATCAAACATGGATCTAGATTTTCCATGCATTTATCTTTGTTTATGAATATATCCAAAAGGGTATGTAACAGAACCTTTTTATACATTTAATCACTTGTTATGTTTATACCTAAACATATGTTACGAGCATGCTCCTAAGAAACCATGTTTAAAGTAATTTTGTTATTCAAGGCTTGAATGGTAGCTGTCGAGCCTAATGTAATAAATACATTTTAGAATTACATAATCTGTAAATAAAAACCCATGACCTGAGGTCATTGGCATTAGGAGGGTCCTACGTGACCAAGGCAGATCTAGATTACGCTATGCGATGTCTGCAGTAGCCTGGTTTAGGTTTTTTGATATGTCAGCATGTTGTATATTGTCTATCTTTTTCAACACGCCTTCCATGGGAAGCGGTTGACCTGTTAACCTACACCGGAAACTTGTAACTTCCGAGCCGTCGGACTACGTATGTTTTTATGTGAATCGCTGAGATAGCGAAACTCAACGTGATGCTCTAATAAGTTAGTTCATTTCTAGCGATCAAACATATCGGTCTCCCGACCGAACTGTCTCTCTTATTATGGAGTTACAGAATAAAGTTGTTGTACATTTTTCAACTATCCGTTTGAATCATCTCCTTTAATTTAAGAAGAACCACTCTACTAAGATATCACATAGGAGAAAGAAGGAACCAGGAATTACTACGAATGACAGTCGTAAGAAAACCAAACAGTCTTTCGCAAAAGCGAAAAGACTATTATATATATATATATAGATATATATATATATATATATATATATAAAATATATATATATATATATATATTTATGTATATATATGTATATAAAGGTGATGCCACGGAAGGTGGATTGAAAGGCGAGAAAGCCAAGAACTTTCAGTCTAACACAACCTTTTACTTAGTGAAGGGTCATGTTAGACTGAAAGTTCTTGGCTTTCTCACCTTTCAACTTTCCTCTGTGGCATCACCTTTATTTATACAGACATCACGTTTTACATACTTAGTGATCAAGTTATCTATATATATATATATATTAGGGCTAGTGCCTTGTATGATAAGGCGCCCTATGAGGTAATGTTTAGACTTGCGATAATTTTACGCTAAGTCGGTTGGTATTGCACTTCCATATTCATGGGAGTGACTTGGGGTTTGTAGATCACTTACGAAGTCGGTATTATCTTCTTGGTTACGACGATGATGTGTTAAACTCATGGTGAGGAGGTTCTTGTAGAAAACACGAAGTATAAAAATAGATATATTCTTCTGAAGTTTTACATGCTGAAGATCAGATATGATTGTACAAGTCTTCTAATAACGATAGCTTGATCGCTTCTGCCAATGATGATGGCTAATCCTATTCCTCTACATGAATAAAGCTTAGGTAAAGAGGTACAGGTCTTCTAATGACGATAGCTAACTCTGTTCTTGCCTGTCTACCATCTCTGTTAAAAGTTATGAAGGAACAGACAGTAGTTCGAACATATGAACATGCATACAAATGACATAGTTTCATACGAGCACACAATCAAAATGAGACACGCTACAGATCACGTAGGCGGTAGTTGTCTCAAGCAGGGAGCTTGGACTGTTTCAAAACAAATGAATGACCACAGATGACGCATGTCAACTTAGCCTACATACTTATTGTATACGTCATCTTTAGCGTCTCTAGTCTGATCACATTCCTGCAAGCAATCTTTTATATATATGGACTAACATTCCATATTTTTATTATGTAAACACTTGCATATATATTATATATATATATCATATATATTATAACTATATATATATTTAGTATATTATATTATAATATATATATATGTATGTATGCAAGTGTTACATAA